>NW_004955422.1:9154865-9159987 GCF_000276665.1 Chinchilla lanigera | reverse complement strand
AGAGAGAGAGAGAGAGACAGAGACAGAGACAGAGACAGAGAAACAGAGAGAGACAGAGGCAGACAGAGAGACAGAGAGAGACAGAGACACAGAGTCAGATAGATAGGTAGATAGATATTGGATACTGATAAAGAAATCATTATCTGTCCCACTCACTTTCTCATTACTGTGACAAAATACTCAACACCTGCATGTTAAAAGATGAGAAGTGTCTTGGTTACTTTTCTCACATTGCTGAGACAAAATACCTGACACCCAAAATTAAGGAAGGAAAGGTTTACTTAGCTCAAAGTCTGTGGAGGTTTCAATCCATACTCGGCTGGCTCCAAGGCAGAGTGGCACATGGCAGGGGCAACAGTTCAGGGTGATAGAAGACAGCAAATGCAGCAAGGGCAAAAGGGAGGAGCTGCAGCAACAAGCCTCTTTCCCTCCCTTATATATGCAAACTCTCTGCCCTAGGGCGGGTGTAGCACTCGCACTGATAATCCCAGCGTTGGACCATGGATCAATTGTAAGCTCCAGAAGCCGCCCCATGGCTGCATGAGGCTTTGCGGGGACACCCAAACACAACTGTAACACTTGTTTTTAGAGATGTCAGTCCATACGGCATAGCGGAGAAGCAGTGGGGAGCAGAGTAAGAGGAGAGGCAAGAGAGGGAGACACACCCTTCCGGATTGTGCCCCAGGGACTGGCCCCACCCAGACCCCACCTTCTAACAGCAGGTTCAGCAGAACTCATGAGAGATGAATCCAGCAGTGAGGACAGGGCCCCCCAGATCCAATCACCGTCTCAAGGCGCAAACTGAAAACAGAATTTTGCAAAAAATTACCAAAAATTAAACAACAATTAAACAACAGCCTAGATCTAAACCATAACAATATATACCTTGTCTAGAATTGAGATGATACACAGTAAAATATTTTATCTAGATCAAAGAAAAAGAGGAGGAAGAGAGTAGTATTTTGCTATTTAACTTAAAAACTAATTTTAAGAATTATATATGTTGCCCCATTTATATCCTATTGATTGCTTCTTGCTGCTATAAGGTATTCTATAAGTGTGTCTTGTGTATTTATTTAGCTGCAGGTCTATTATCGACCTTGAGATTGCCAACAATAACATTTTTACTACAAAATGTGCTATGGTGGCAACACTTGTATTTTCTATTCATTAACTATTGCAAAAGTTCATTTACGATCCATCATAAGATTCTTATGGAGTAGTAAGGTATTACAAATAGCCAAAACCATCTTTAAAAGGAAAAATAAATGGCAGTCTCACATTTTGTGATTTCAAAATGTGCAACAAAACTGTGGTAACCCACTAGTGTGATACTGGCATAAAGACAGATATTGGATTAATGGAACAGAATAGAGAAAACATGAGTAAATCATGAGATATTTGTTCAAATTACTTTCAACAAAGGTGTTAGGAGTACTTAATGGGGAAAAATAATATTTTTCAAATGAATTGATCATCACTTATCAGTAGCATAATGAAAATCAAGTGCAAATGCACTATAAGGTAATACTTTATTGCATTTAGAATGGTTGTTATAAAGGAAAATAAGACCAAACAGAAGCAAAAGATAACAAATGTTTTGAAGGTTGTACAGAAATTGGGAAAAGGGACTGGGGATTTAGCTCAGCGGCAAAAGCGCCTGCCTGACAAGCTCAAGGTCGTGAGTTCGGTTCCGGTACCGGAGAAAAACCAAAACCAAAAAAAACAAAAACAAAAACAGAAATTGGGTAAACTCAATGCTGGAACTATAAAATACAACACCATGGAAAGTTTTTGAGTCACTTAACAAAAATTAAACAACGTTTTATGAAGCATTTCTATTTCTGGTTATATATGCCACAGAAATCTAATAATCTGAACAAATATTTGAACATATATATTTGTATCAATATTAATTATAAAACCTAAAAATTTGATACAACTGTGTCCATAAACATATGATGAATAAACACACATAGGTAGATATAGATGTAGATATAGATATATAGATATAGACCGCTGGACAGACAGACATAAATATAGATGCATAGATATACAAATGTAAGCTTAAATAATTTCTCTTTTAAAAAGTGAGTTCTGATACATGCTACAATATGGACAGACCTTGAAGATATTATGCTACATAAAGTAAATCATTTCAAAAAGGATATATATTGGAAGATTCCACTTTACTATATACTTAGAATAATCAAAGTCATAGAGAGAGAAAATAGAATAGCTCTTGTCAAGGAGTAGAGGAAGGGACACTGTGGAGTTAACAGACGCAGAACTTTAGTCAGAGACAAAGATGAATGCTTTTCTGGAGATAGTGGTGACGGCTACATAACCATGTGAATGTACTTAATGCTGCTGATCTCTAAATGAAAATGTCTGAAAGGATACTTTTTATGTTCTGTACACATCAACACAATGCAAAAGAGACACTCTCTCACTGATCCCTAGGGCTCACACAAATAAATATACCTTAAGATCCATCTGCATTTAATTTCACTAGTAATTGAAAGATTCATTGGAACGGCCATATCCACTTATACCTCTAATAATAGTGCGTCCGGATTCCTATCATGAACTTTTCCCTTATAATTTCAAGTAAGTAGTTTTTTAAAATTTTAATCTAATAGATAACTTGGTACATTAATGGTCATATTTCCGATTACTACCAAATGGTGCATCTTACCGTGTGTAGTCGTATCCACTTTTCATTTCTTAAGAAGTATCTTATTTCTGACCTAAAACTCTTCCTTCTCTTTTCCAAAGTTAATGATATTTATAAAAATTGCAAGTATCACCTCCTTCCTGTTAACTTTCTATTGTGTCCTCCTTTGAACATAAATAAAACATTTTTAATCTAGCCAAGCTTAAAATTTTTTAAAAAAGTATGTGGTATTAGCAATTTTTAATAAAACTTCTGCATCCAATAGTCATAAAGTTATTCACTTATTTTTCTGTTAACTTTATAGTTTTACTTTATTATGTTTAGGTTTTAATATATCTATATGTCTTAAAAATTACATTTTAAATACATTTGTAAAGCTTTACACTTCCATACATTTAATACTACATTTCGTGAGGTTTTGTACCTAGAACAATGTCTTTTTTTTGTTTGTTTTTTTTTTTGGTTTTGGTTTTTCTCCGGTACCGGGAACCGAACTCCCGCCCTTGCGCTTGCCAGGCAGGCACTTTTGCCGCTGAGCTAAATCCCCAGCCCCCTAGAACAATGTCTTGACCTACATGAAATTTATTTTCCTTCTCCTGTCTGCCACCTTCTCCGTAGCACTGTCATAGTTTTTTGTAGCTATGTTTGAGCTGGAAACTAACATTTTTCCTACAAACAGTATGTTATATGCAAAATGAAATTATCTGATAGAACCTGATATTATAGAAATCCTCAGAAGTAATTTTATAAAGTTGTTTTATGGCCACTTTATATTCTGGCATATGTAATATTTCCTGGCATACACCTATGCATCAACAAGTATATGGAAGGTGGAAAAATATATTCAGTTTATATAATTGTCTATGCAATTGAGTGTCAAAAATGAAAAGGTCTGGTGAAAATACTGTGCTATTATAGGGATAATAAGATAAAATCACTTTTCTTTACCTGAGGTTCATAAAATAGATATGACTGGAAGTAAAGATTCACAGTTTGAAATTCCCAAAGATGGAGGGGTCATATAGAGGAAGGATTCTACTCACATACCATGAAAATGCCCTTGTAGATCTCTAGAAACTTTAGCTCCCATATTTTGGTGACCTTGGAGCTTGTCAAGTTTTATATTTTTAGGGATGATTAGAAACTGAGGGTAATCTGGGGAGATTTGCTAACTGTCCACTAATATGTATCTCTATACATCAGATATGACTGTATTGTTCATTTACTGTTTCCTTGAAGTATAAAGATTTAATGGATGCACCTTGGGTCCACAAGCTTAAATGAAATGAACTGAACACACATGCGTAAATATTGCATTGCTTCTCTGGTGTGAGAAACTGAAAGTTAATAAAGATGAAAATATATAACAGGTATTGTGAAATAGGAGGAAAATATTCAAATGGGGAAGGGAACAAAGCAGAAGGGAGGGGGAAAGGAAAGAAGGGAAAAGTAAAAAAAATCAAAACGAAGGAAAACATGGAAAGAAAGCTTTATAAATGGGGAGGGGAGGAACGGTTGAAGGGAGAAAAGGGGAAGGAGAAAACAAGCTATATTATGTACAGGTACAAATTCTCTATGATGAATGTGATCGTTATGTGTATCTCAAAGGTACCAATAAAATCTAATTAAAAATAAGGATTTTATTCAGCAGCAACAGTGTTAATAAAGTTGAGAGCAGCAAGAGGGTTAATGAGGTTGAAACCTCTGGAATACACACTGATAAAGTATTAGTTAAAAATTTAGTAATTGTTTTATATTTTATATGGTTTTATAGTTATATAATTTGATGTAATCTCATATTTTACATGTCTTGCATATTGCATATATATAATTCTTTACTATTTTGGAAGCAAGAGCTAAATGCTAGAATTTTTTATCAAGACAAACCTGAAAAAGAACCTCAAATCTGAAGGGTACAATAGATATAACGAAAAGGAAAAAAACTGCTCAAATAGGAAGGAGCAACTAGGATCAAGGAGGGGAGAGGAAAATGAAAGAAGCGAAAAAAAATATGTATATGTATACAGAGGGTAGCTGGGATAATTGTACTATTAATGTCTGTTGGTTGATTGAAAGGAACTGTTAATGTGTAATTGATCAATCTTAGTAGCCTATATCTGGTTATCTGTGCACCATTTTGAAGATAACATTAAGTAACATGGCAACCATTGTTAATATCCTATGACTTTGTTTTGAAATTCTGTATCATTTTTATTGTTCTCTATGCTGTTATTTGTATGTATTTGTCTTTGTGATTTTAGCTACAGCAATTTCTGACTTTCTTCTCTTTGTATAGTGCCAGGGATTAGATCCAGGGACTTGTGAACGCTAAGCAAATGATTGATCACCAGCTACACCCCAGCCCCTCTGGTAGTTTCTTAAAATAAATAACAGTGAAGTTTGTCATGCTGATTGACTTTTCTTTCAATAGAAGATAACTGTTAG
>NW_004955422.1:9137886-9154274 GCF_000276665.1 Chinchilla lanigera | reverse complement strand
TCCACCAGAGGATCAAACTGTTATCTACCTCAATGAAAGTGTTACAAATGTGTTTCATAATACTAAGAATTTAAACCCATGTGCTGCAGAATGGTTATGATATTAGCAGGTATGAAAATCACATCAGTCAGGAATCTCCTCATCTGAGTTCTTGAGTGATCTAGTACATTGTTAATAAGTAGTAATATTTTTAAACTATTTTTTTCTGAGCAGTAGTTCTCAACAGTGGGCTTATAAGATTCAGTAAGCTATACTGTAAACAGTGATATCATCATTGAGACTTGTTGCTTCCATTTACAGAGCATGGGAGAGTAAGTTCAGCACAAGGTTTAAGATCCAAAGCTTTTTTCAGAATGGGAAATGAGCAGTGCCTTCCATTTAAAGTCACTGCATTACTCCTCACAGAGAGAGTTCATTTGTCCATATTTTATTAGCACTTGTGTGTGGTACAAAATGAATACATCCATTGTAAGTAGTTGGTACATGAAAAGGACACAGCTTAACTACTTTACATCCCCTTTTTTCCATTCCCCTTCCTAACATCTCTTGATCCCCTTCCCATTTGCAAAAAGATGTGTTTCCCTATTTCCTATTGTCTGTCTTTTATTTTGCTCTTTTGATTTATTTATACTTTGAATTTCTCATATAAAGAAACCATAGGACATTTAAGCGTGTGTGTTTGATTACTTAGCAACTTTATGGATTCAAGGAGTGTCCATGTCCCTATAAATGACTCCAATTTATCCTTCTTTTGAGCTGAGTAGCATTTCCTTGTGAATAAGTGCCACATTGTCTTTATTCATTTATCTGTAGAACCCCAACTGCATGAGAATAACATGAAAAATCAGCAAGTATGATTATATTAATTAAAAAGCTTTTATAACATAAATAGCCATCAGAGTGTGGCTATTTTGCCAGTTATTCCTCAGAAAACAAATATGCAGAATATATAAAGAACTGAAAGTATTACACACCTTATATTAAAAGCCACAGTCAAAAACGGGGAACTGAAATAGATAATTCTCAAAAGTATGAATGCCAATAAATTCAAGAAAAAAATGCTCAACACCATGGTAATTTTTGAAATATAAGTTAAAAGAAAAGTAAGATTTCATCTTAGTCCAGGAAGGATAACTATCATCAATGAACCAAATAATAACAAAAGCTGCTGAAGCTGCATGGGGAGGATGGAAACCTACATTGTTTGTGAGAAAGCAAACTTTTACAACTACTATGAAAATCAATATGGGAGTTCCCCAAATACATAAATAGAAATTCCATTCAACTCAGCTAGTTACCTTCTAGTTATCTTCCTGATAGAGTTAGTAGGATCATGTTGGAGACCACCACGAGGTGGCTCTGAGCAGGACTTAATATTAACCAACTGGCTTTTTGTATTTACTTGTGAATCTGTCCAAAGCCTAGGCTCTATATCTGGAAATGGTGGACTCATAATAAGTGGACATCTGTGAGTCACTAATCCCTACTGGAACCTGTAGTGGTGGATGAAGCCAGAAAGCCTCAAAGTATAAGACAAGATCACAGCCAAGGACACCTGGATCAGATCTCAATTGGATAAAGACTATAGCCTCAGACATTACATTCTTCAGTGGATTAATTTAATACCCTACTTAGAGAAATTCTTGAATGGTTCTGCCCTTCTTGAGTACACCCCTCTCTTCTTCTGATAACTGAATAAATATAAGCGATGCAGAGAAGGTCTTGGTCTTATCCCAGGGAGAATCTTATATTGTGTGAGAGGGCTTTGATCCTCCTGGGGCCCTGAAATCATTCCATTTGCCTCTTTTTATTTATCTTTCACCGCACACTCATTCAGGAGATTGCAGACTTGATCAGCCCACAATAACTAAGGGATATTATTATTCTCATAGCATCATATTATAGTGATAAATGCCTATTCAAGTTTGTAGCAGCACAATTCTTAATAGATATATCACAGAGGCTGCCTATGTACCCTATCCTTTGAAACTTTGAAGCCAGACATTGACTTCTCCTCTCTAGCTATGAAAAGTCTTAGATGGCATCTCAATATAATACTATTTTGATGAAATCTGTTGTTTAGTGTACCTAACTTTCTTATGAATAACTTACTGCTGAATCTACATTTGTGCTTTATCCTGCACTTTTTTGTAACCTAGATGTCATTTTTCCTTTAAACTTGTCCACCAGTCACTGCTAGCATCAAACTTTTCTTTTGCAGCCTCTTCATCACTTTCAGTCACCTTAGAATTGAAGAAAATAATTAACTTACTCTGGATTAGACTTTGGCTGGAGGGGATGTTGTGGCTAGATTGATCTACTGTGCCCCATTAAAACTTTTCATATCAGCAATAGGGCTATTGTTTCATTTTGTTAATTGTGTCTATACTATAATAACATTAATTTCCCCCCAAAATTTTTCCTTTGCATTCATAACTTGGGTAATTGGCACAGAGTCATAAGTATTGTCCTACTGGCCTTTGTCGTGCTTACTTTACTAAAGCATTGTTAGCTTTGAGTTTTTTTCCCTGTTTTTTTTTTGTACTGGGAATTGAACTCAGGACCTTGTGCCTGCCAGGCAGGCACTTGTGCCCCTGAGCTATATCCCTGGCCCTAGTTTTGAGGTTAAAGTGTAAAACATGTAACTTTTCTTTAAAGTTGAAAATTTAGAGTCCATTTCCGGGTGTTTGACTGAACTAATTTCAATTTTGTTCTGTGTCAGGGACAGGGAAGTCTAAGAAGAGGGAGAGTTATGGGAAATAACTGGTCAGTGGAGCAATCAGAACAGTCAGATTCATTAATTTAAACTCAACCTCTTAAATGGACAAACTTGTGGTAACACGGAATTGTAATAGTAACAGCAAAGATCACTGATCACAGATAACAGTAAAAGATATAACTATAATGAAAAAGGTTGAAGTATTGCAAGAATTACCATGAAATAGACCATAGGAACGTGAACTGGGTACTTGCATGGTACCTGTAGATACATTCTCAATACAAAGTTGTCAAAAGCCCTCAAGCAAAAAATGCCTACAGTGAAGTGTACTTAAAAATTGTGCCTATGCGTGCATTCATGTACCTATTATACACAGCAGTTTACAGTTTAGCATCTACATGTATTATGGTTCACAGGGCAAAGGCAGCATTCTTATCCTCTTTCTTAAAGAGTTACATCTTCTTTTAAAGAGCTATACCTCCGACAATTTGAATAATGAGATTGCAGGTAAAATATTTCAGTCATCTTAGATAGCCACCTATTTTTAGCTTACTTAGGTTTGGCTTTTATTAAAGCACTTTTAAAAAAAAATTCTTATTGTAAGGTATCAACACTTCAAAAAAGGCTATTTCTGTGTCTGGCATATTTTTAATAGAATCAATTATTGACTTAATATGTAGTTATGTTATATGATTTCTCTTTCATGCGGTTGGAAATTGTTTTTTATTCAATAATTTCAAAGGAATGATTTAGAGATGCAAGCTTAATGGAAATGGGTGATTTATATAAAGAGCAATCTTTGTATTTCAATATCCATTCATGATAATAACAGTCAGTAATTGTTATTTAAATAAAATAGAAAGAGACCCTATTCACCTACTGATAGACATAGACTTAGCTGTGGACTTCTTGTGCCTAGATTTCATTGTGCCTTATTTGAATAGACTACATCCAGGAAAATATGACAAAATGCAAGATAAAACTGGCAAACACAATTAAAGATAAAATGCAAAGACATCTGTATCCTTTGCTTTTCCAGTATACGTCAGCATTTGAATATGTTACAAACATACTGCAAAAGCATTCAGAATATTCTCTAGCTTACAAATAATTTAGTGAATCTGAGTAACAGCCCTATTCTTCCGTAAGATACTTTTGTTGATTTTCAAAAACAGAAATTTCAACACTTATAAGTAAAGGAGTTTTGAATACAAAATGTTGTTTCAAAAATATATCTTTCAAATATGTGCATTTTCTTTTTGAATGTAACCAGTGTTCTCTGAGCAGCATTAAGTAAGGACTGAGCATTGCAAATGGTATTGAAATGCCCTTACATTTGTCCAAATGCTACTGTAAACATTTAACAATAATTCCTGTAGGTGTCTGAGATGGTATTGTGAGCTTTCTCATTTCCGGATTTAAATTTCTTCTGGCACACACTAGGCTAGGAAAAGAGAAGAGATACAATAATTCCGGGTTTTTCAAATTTCTCATGGAAGAATTGGGTTGAACTGGACTAGATTTTGCTTCAGACAATTATCTTTTTGAATACTCCAAGGTGTCGCAAGAATATCAATGACTTTGTTAGAGTATCTGAGGTGGTTTCCATGGATATTGAGACTGATGGGACACAGTCTATGTGTTGAAAGACATCTCGGATCGACTTTAAAATACTGTTTTTTAAACCTTGCTTTCAATTTTTAATAGAAGAGGAGATTTGGACCAGATTGCCCTGGTGTATACTCTAGATGCAACCCTTTTACCTGATGGGAATATAATAACAGAACAATTTATTTTAAGTCATGTGTCAGTGAAACAAAACTGATAGTAAAATTTCGAAGGGATATAGCAAAACAAAATGAAGTTATGCAACTAATATTTGAGAGCACATTCAGGATTATTGAAAACCTCTAAGATGTGCATTCATTGCTAGAGAGAAGGCTGAGGGTAGATTTGTGAAGGTTTTCTCTTTAGAGAGAGCAGCATGTGTGTTGTAAACCTCTCTTGCCAGAAGGCAAAACAGGGGAGCTTCTACCTCTATAATGAATTCTAATGATAAAGTCTGGCACAGAACCTTCTGGAACGCTTGATATGTGTTCCTTATATCTGTAAGAAATTAACACAGTGTATACTTTCTGAGGAACACAAACCCTATCAGCTTTAAGCTGTGAGAATTTTCTCTTGGAAAGATTTCTTTCATTTGCAGACTAAGATAGGATATAATGCTAGTATCCCCTGGGTTTACCAAAATAAGTATTTATGGCTGATAGTAGCCCATCTGAGTGGTTAGTGTTGAACGATACTCATGGTCTAGGCTGTACTGCAGTAAAATCTCCTAGAACATTAATCATCCTCTACTCTATGTCCAATCAAACTTTTCTATTATTATTCTTTAATAATAATAATAATAATAATAATAATAATAATAATCTATAAGGACAAAGGATTGGGTAATTTTTCTATTTGTTTTCAACTTTTAAATAATGCCAGATTCATGGATGATATTGTCAGAGAAAATTAGCAAATACTTCAATGAAAAAACATTCATATCATTTAAAACCTAATTTATGAGGTAAATTACTAGGGCAATGTGATAGTTATGCAGAAATTTTAAATAGCATCATTGTCGAAGAAAAAATTTTCATGTAGAAATGTGATTAATAATTTCCTTTCTTGCAAAAATCAAAAATACTATCTGACATCTGGGATAAGAAATTTGGAGCATGCAATACTCTAATCATTGTAATCTGGGGATGAATGCCTGAATAAAGCTAAGAATTTTATAGTAATATAGGAACTGCAAAATTAGGCATTTATATTACTATGTCCCTGATAGAGAAAGGATATGTAAATATATTTTTTAATCCTCCTTCTGTCTATTATTTGATTAATATGCATTTCTAATTTCACTAACAATTTTCTGGTTTAATTCTCTTAATCTCTATGAAATTTATTTAATCATGTGTTTATTTAATTTTTATTGATTTATGATTTTTTCTAGTTTTATTTTTTTAAATTTCATTTCAAAGAATAAAACTAATAAAAAACTTTGGAAATAATACAGAATTTCACTAAACATATACATCAACAGTGGCTGTTATATTGCATATTATTGTCTTCAAAGTAGTTGTTCAGATTACCAGTTATAAAGCATTTTTACAAGATTGGTCATGAAATTTAAAAAAGTATATGTTAATATTGTGAACAGACAGACCAGAAAAAGAAGCCTGAAGAATCAGAAGAAGACCAGATAAGAAAAAGTGTGCATTTTTTAAACGTATTAATCCCTTTTTACAGATTAATCCTACATTGCAGTGGTGGAAATATCCTGTCACCATATTCCACAGGTGCTATCTTCAAGGGCTATGCAAGTGATCTGATTATGTGTTTGCCCATTTACTACAGGATAAGCTGACTTTCCATTCCTCTATCCCTATACAGTGAAAATGTGCTGACAATTCCTTCTATAAGAATCATCATTATTATTGAAAATCAACCAGTTAGCATTCACAATTATATGTCTAGCTTTCATGGGCCTTGGTTAATATGAATTGACTCCTACAGGGCAGAAAAAATCTTGTTAAGGCAACAAAATGGAATTCTTAAATGAGGGAACTGAGAGCTAACATGTAGGGTTGTGTAAGTGTATTTATGTGCTAATTAATATGAACATAAAGGCAGAGATGAAAATGACTACAATGTTAATATTATCATGTATCTTCTTATTATCATGTATCTTCTTATTATGTGAAAGAATGGCTAGTCTTTCTTATGTAATTTATTCTTTTAATAGTACTTCGTGGTAAGTTATGTAGTCTCATCTCCTTAGATGAAAAGACTGAGGCTTAAAGAATTGAGAATCAAAGAAAGGTAAATGGTCAAATCAAGATCAATCACAAGTGTGTTAGACCCTAAAACACAAACTATCTTTCCCCATGATGTATTATCTCATAAATCCATCTTTTCAGAGATATAGATATCTTTCTGCAGGTGGTACATTGATCTTGCCATGACATTTTCCTTGAACTTTAATGATTTCTTAAGAAAACATACAATCCTAAGAGTATATGGTTTGAGGGTCATTCAATGATAACTTTTAGGGCAAATACTACATCAGGTCTTACTGTTTTGAATCTACTAGGCACATTGCTAGGTAATACAACTGCCTCAGTCTGTTGTGATTACCTGTTATTCTGTCACCAAGAATTCTGTCACCTTACTCCTACACCAAGCACAAACTCCTCATTTTCAATAAAATACTTCTGCAGCACATACGGTGAAAATAAATAGGAGGAATTGATTGTAGTGTTTCTAGCATATCTATTTGTAAACCTTAGCTCGAATGTTGCCACACTCCTTGTGTTGAGCTATCAGTTCAGATCACACTTCTTTTTTAATGCCATTCCCTAGAGATGCATAATATAGAGTTGGAAATGGAGATCTAAACATTTACATCCACCCAGAGGCACAAAGAGGTTGATGAATTCCTGGACAGATGAGGGAGGCTTTGCTGCAATCTGTTTTTGGATTTCTAATATTGAAACCTGGGCAGCTGGGTGTTACAGATGTTTTCATGCTGAATTAAGTAAATTTTAGAGCAAGAAGTGACCCTAGAGTATAAGTTCATCCCTCACATTTTATGAAAGAGGAAACAGGCCAATGTGGGAGAAGCAGGGATTTGTGTCTTGGCTTTTTATTTTGATCTTTTTCCTTTTCTGCGCTATAGCATATATTATTGTTCTTCTTCCATGATCTTTTTGACTTTATTACCTTATGAACAATGGTCTTGAGCTGGGGATATGACATATCCTCTTTGTGCCTTATTTAGACCACTATTAGGCTCATGATTACATTTACACTTTCATGAGAAGTTCTTTTCTCTTTTAGTGTCTTCTATCTCAATTCAGTGTAGAAGCGCTTGTGAGTGAAAAGCAAAATGACAGATAAAGACGCAAACATTATTCACGTAACATTTCCACCCACTCTTAGTTTGCTTCAAAAACATTTAATTGGACTGAAAAGATTAAAGGAAAATCCTATTTTAATATAAATTCAGACATAGTTTAATAGTGATAGTCCTTTCCTTTCTTCAAGGGGTGGGGTTTTTGAGACAGTGTCTGACTCTGTAGTTTGAGCTCACTCTATAGCTCAGGGTGGCCTCAAACTCATGGCTATTCTGTGGCCCAGACAGGAACACAAAAAAGCCTAATCCAAGGGAACACGGAGACAATGCATGAGCCCCCAGGGCTTGATATTCCCCAAGCTGCTTCTCAGAGGATGAGGCCAAGAAAAATGAACACCTTCCAGAGATCTTATCTAACCCCAATAAGTGGAACTTTTACCATGAGTATTGGAAGCACCAGCATTCACTGAATAGTTCCAAAATCCACTGTATCTTCAAAAGACTCAAATCCTGTATCCAGGATCAGAGTGTCTATAAAGTAGGTGCTGTGTTTATGTGGTCACTTCACTTGCCTTACACTCAGGCTCCAATAGAGTTTTAGGAAACTGAATATTTGAGTCACACATTGTTTTGTGGAAAGGTTTCACTGCAGTCACAAAACACAAAATGTCATAGAAAAGTCAAGGTGCAAACAGTTAAATCACAAAATAAGGCACATAGTAAGGAAGATGTAGCTATGGGAACTTGGTCTGCAATGCATTTCCAGGAGGTCATGCTTTTTTTTTAGAGTCAAATTCCAGTTATTCAAATCTTCTGAATTGTTTCTGATTTTTCATTTAGTTGTTCTGTCACATATTGAGTACAGTGCTAAAACTTTTCTAGCTATTATTTTTCAAATGTTTGTTTTCCTTGAATTTTTCCATTTTTATTTCATATTTCTTCTCAGATGCCTATGTTATGGTATCTGTTGTATTTTCCTAATGCACTGACCTGGGCATTTTTATGAAATTCTGTTTTTCACTAATAATGTACCTTGACTTAAAATCTATTTTGTTTGATTTTTCTTGAGGATGGGGATTTGACATTGCATCTCACTATGTAGTTTAAGCTGTTCTTGAACTTACTATGTAAGCCATGCTGGCCTCAGACTCCTGGCAATTATCCTGCCTCAGCCTCCCAAGCATTATATCTACCACCATATCTGGTCATTTTGTTTGGTATAGAATGCTTTTGCTTTTATGTTACTGTTTGCATTACGTCTATTCACATTTAAGCCAAATTTTATATTTCAATCTAAGGAGGATAATTTGTGGACAACTTAATCTTGCTGTTTAAATAACCCAATCTGATATTCTATGCCTTTAATTAGAGTACATAGACAGTTTACATATAATGTACATATTGATATGGTCAGATATATTTTTATTATTTTATAATATGTTTTTTAGGTGTCTTCTGTCTTTTACTTGTTCTGTTCTTCAGCATTCTTTGGGGCTAAATATATTTTGCCATAGAATTTCTACTCCTTTATTGATTTTTTTATGTGTGTATTTTGTGGGTATGTTGAATAGTTGTAAATGTTATAATAAACACTTTTATCATAATTGGTAGGATTTAAAAACGTGTAGCTCAAAATTCATGCATTTATACATTTATTTTCTTAAAGAGAGTAGTAAAAAAAAGAACAACAGCAGCATACCAACATCACAGACATAAACAAAACAAAGCATGAACATTAAAAGTGATACAGGGTTTCAAAACAAAATGATAGGAATTAACAGTGATTGTTATATTACATATTGTTATCTTCAACTATGTTGCTCAGATCATCAGATGTAAGAATGGAAGATTGCTCAAGCTGTTAAAGAGGAAGAAAAATAATTATTAAATAAAACATTAGAGACAATACAGAGTTTCACTAGACAAGATGGTAGGTGTTCACCAATTGTTGTTCCATTGCATATTGTTGTCTTCAAATCAGTTGCTCAGATTACCAGATGCAAGCATGCAAAATTGGTCAAAATATAAAAAATTTTAAGCATTAATAGTCCATTTCGATATACCAGCAGACATCAGCAGTACAGTTACCCAGGTATATATACGTTTGATTCTTTTTTTTTTTTCTTTTATTTTATGGAAAAAAGGTAAAGCAAAATTTCATAACAAAATAATATGAGAATAACAATAGTTAATACATTGGATATTGTTATCCTTAAAGTAGTTATTCAGAGTACAAGATATGGGCATTAAAATTTCTCCAATCAATATTAACACAAACCTTTCTTTTCAATGAGCTAAGAGACCCTAATAGTGTAACTGACTTGCATGTTTTCCCTTTTCCTTTGCTTCCTTTGCCCTTTCCCTCACAGTTTGATTCCTACTGCACTAGTGTTCAGAGGTGGGCCCAAGAGGTATAGTTGGATCATGAGGGATTAATCCACTGGTGAGTACATAGCTGAGTCCACTATCAGGAAGCAAACCCTCTTGGAGGAACGTTGAAGGATGTATTGTATCCCCAGCCCCTTCCTTTTGCTCATTCCCTCTCTTTCTGGTTCCAGCCCCCACGCACGGAGCAGTTTTGCCCCACCATACCCTTCTCTTGTAATCTCCTGCCTCTCCCAGGCCCAGAACCGAAAGGGCCATCAGTCATTGACTGCAACCATGACCCAAATTAAATCTTTTCTCCTTTAAATTGTTTTGGCTCGGGTATTTTGTTACAATGGTGAAAAGCTAACAGCCACAAACATCTACATCAGGTTATGAATAAAGTCAATGGATTAAATAATCAAACATTGTTCCTAAATATTCACATTCATTCCTTATCTCTTTTTATTTACTTATTGCTCTACAAGTATATGTGCTGTAAAATTAAATGAAGTAGTATGTAGCCCTTACATCTTGTATTGAAATTAAGAGAGAAAATGAGGAAAATGTACCTAAATCTTAATAGAAATCTTAAGAAAATATTATTTACACTTACTGTAAGTCATAAGTTTTTCTGCCTATATGCTCAGTCTGATGAATGAACATACTTTTCCCCCAACCACACAATCTAGTACATCTGGTGCCCTCACCTTTCCATTCACTCTTGAGAAATCACATCCACTGATAACATTGCTGAGCATGGGTGCCACCAGCCACTCCAAAGTAAAGTGGAATCCATTTCCTGATGGTGATAATCTGCCAACACTTGTAGCTTGGCTCTCCCTTTTAGAGTGACCATGCTGAGAAAGGAAGGAAGAGGATGGCAATATATGCAGACCAAATGCAGACATTACTCAAATGTTCAGAATTTTTTTTTTATTTTTGTTTTTTTCCAGTGCTGGGAATCGAACTCACGACCTTGTGCTTGCCAGGCAGGTGTTGCGCAGCTTATCTAAATCCCCAGCCCCCAATGTTCAGAAATTTTTAAACCACAAATACCTTTCAGATGATTGTCCGGATGTCCTTGATTTTTCAGAACATAAAAATTATTTTTTTGATTTGTTTCATTTTGTACCATTTGTTTGATTTTTGTCTGATTTTTTTTGAGGGGATTTACCAATATCTTTAATCAGCCACTTCAATACAACAAAGAAGACTTTATCTTGACAAATGAATGAACTGAGCTAGGATCTGACCTTTGGAATTGAAATATTTCTTTCTGACTGCATGATTCCCTGCTTTCTGAAATCCAAGGGCTATCAAAATATAACATGTTTAGGTAAAGAGTTGACTTATCCTGAATTCCTTATTGAAATATAACATAAAATATATTTAAATATCAACGAGTCAACCCCATCCTATAGAGGCATGGATTTTAAAATAATTTTTCATTAGGGAAGTTTTCAGATATATATATTTAAAGCACATTAGTTCAAGAAGTTACGTCTATTCTGTTTTGTTTTGTTTTTCCTTCTGTCTCTTGCAGCAAAAGAGGTTCATGCCAGGCCAAATTGCACCTTCCACTGTGCAAAATTTTGCTCTGCTTTCCTGCTTCCCCATTAGGGGATAACATTAGCTAAAGCAATTCAATTACCATACTCTTTACTCAAACTCAGTAAGAACTTAGAAGTGGATTAAATTGAGAAATTTGATGAAAGAACAATATCTTAGAGATAATCATCTCACTTGAACAAAATGACTCTATTTTAATGAGGTAGGATAAAAACCAACATTCGTCTTAAATTCCCTCACCTGCATCACAAAATGCATTATAGGTTGCTTGCAGGGAGCATTTGAAACTCTTCTGGTTGGAGCAAATACCTCACTGAACTTAGAATTTCCACTATAATGAGTCTGAAATAATAACCTCACAATACCTATTACATCTTGCATATAAATTTAAATTCTGAATTAAAAGATGCTTTTAAAAAATATTTACATTTATCAATTTTAGCTATGGATTTTTTTTTAAATTTTGAAGAGAGTAATAAAAAAGAACAATAGCAGGGGCTGGGGATTTAGCTTAGCGTCACAGTGCCTTTCCTGCAAGCGTGAAGTCATGAGTTCAATTCCCGGTACTGGGAAAAAAAAAGAACAATAGCAAAATACCAATAACATAGACAAAAGCAAAACAAAGCAAAACCAATAAAAATGATACAAGCTTTCAGAACAAAATGATAGGAATTAACTAGTTGTAAATTAGAAGGTGCAGACACAACTACAAACATACTCAGCCACCTTATCTTTGACAAAGGGGCCAAACCAGTTCACTAGAAGAAAGATAACCTCTTTAATAAGTTGTGCTGGAAAATCGGCTTTCCACATGCCGAAGACTAAAACTAGACCCATGTCTTTCACCATGCATTAAACTAAAGTCAAATGGATCAAAGATCTCAATATTAAAACAGAAACACAAAATCTACTCAAAGAGAAAGTAGGTAGAAATCTTGAGGACATAGGGTCAGGCAGAGAGTTCATGTACATTTATCAGTTTCCATCATAGTAGAATGTTTTTTCACTTTCTGTGCCAGACACTGTCACTTATACCCGATATCCATTCTTGCCACTTTCTTTTTGGCAAAAATACTATCAATTCAGTCTTATCCAAATTTACACCTTCTCCAGATAGAGGCTAAATTTTGTATCTACTTTGCTTGTCTGAGTCATCATGAAACTGAACACCAAAGAGGCGAAAAGATCTCTTAAATTCACAGTGTCATTTCTGGTGTACTTGGGATATGAAGCCACATCCTCAACTTATAATGAAATATGTTTGGTACTAAAATAATTTTCTAAGACATCCTTTGTGGATATGCTACATTTAAAATTAGTTAGAATTGCCCTTTACGTGGAGTTCATTCAGAACTGATCCTGGGATCCATTTTTTCTTTCAAATACTTATGAACAAAATGAAAACTACACTCAGTGAGCAGAGTTTTTCATATTTATCAAAATGTTATCATTCTTAGGTAATCTATACATTTCCTTAAGTGAACAGAGAGAGTCTACTAGTGAAAGATCTTAGAATTTCCATCAATCGTAAGGTAAAATACCAGATAATGGAACTTCAACTGCAAACAGCAATGGGCATTCTAAAAGGTCAACATGCTCTAGAATCCACTAATCATTAGCTTAGCTTTATTCCCAAATGAAAGGAAACAAATTAATTGATTATAAATCTCTAGTCCACATCAGGATTACAGAAGATATTGATTTGAGGTTGTACACCTTCCATTTAAAATGATCCACTCTTAATGATCAATAGTAGACATCTTTATTTGAACATCATTTATCAGCTTTGTTAATTTTATTATGGTGAGCTTAGGTTTCTAGCTCTACCCTCCATTTGTGTGTGTTTTAGAATGCAGGAAGCTATTTTGGTGGAAGGAAAATGAGAGTAGGAATTAGAAGGTGTGGCAGAAGGGGCTTCTGGGTTGATGAGTATCTAGGTAAGTTACTTTCATGAAGGAACCAAGTCTTTTTACTTAATGTGATTGGATTTCCTCACCTTTAAAGTGGGAATGGTGTCATATTTCATCAGCTCTAAAGATCAGACTTTTTTTTAAAAAAATAACCTTTTTAAAATCAGGGTACATGTAACAATAAATGTTACTTCATGATTACAATTTGACATCATGTTTTCACTCCATTGTGTATAAAGAGATGATGTATCTTTTAGTTGATGATGTCACCGATGATGGAATTAAATATCTCAGAAGAAATCTGGAAATGAGATAAACATAGGAGGGCATTTTAAGACAGTGTCACAAATACAGTACTTATGAAAGTCAAATTTCATCAGGCCTTTGAGAATACAGCTAAGGAGTCACAGAAGACAAGTGCCACATGATCTTACTCATAGGTGGATACTAAAAAATGTTGATCTCCCAGAAGTTTAGAATTGAATGGGTGTTTCCAGTGCCTGAGGAGAGTGGAGATGATGGAGGAATTTTGACTGATGGTTGCTAAGTTACAGTCAGATAGGAGCAAAAAACATTGGTGTGTTATTGCACAGTAGGGTGATGACAGAAAATAATAATGTACCATGCACTTCAAAAGCAAGAAAGAAAGGATTTTGAAAGTTTCATCGTACATAAATTATATGTGAGGAGATAGATGCTTAATTTGATTTATACATTAAAAAATGTACACACGTATCAAAACATGACATAGTTTTAGATTTTCATAAATCAGTTTAAAATGTTTAAAATAAGACAGCTTAAAAATAAATTTTTAAATAAAGCATAGAACCAAGCCAGTGCCTCAGTTTAAGTAAGTGGAAATTTGATTTATTAGCGGCACCACTACATTCTTGAAATAAACCTTAATTCTCCATTTCACAATGATATATATTTGATTATGGAGTGGTGTGTAAATAATACTGAAAGGTCAAAATCAAGCCATAATTTGGGATGGTATTATTCAGGTTGAAGAGAAAATTCAGTCTAGGCAAAAACCAAACAAATAAACAAACAAAGAAAACAGAAAAAAAAAAACCTTCAAGTTACAAACACAGATAAAAATTAAAATGTTTTGATTCAAGAGTATTATCTAAAATAAAGTACAACAAATAATTTGCTTCCGATCTTCCCAATAATTATAGAGGCATTGTAGCTATGCTTTAACATGGAAATTACAAAAAAAAAGTCTTGATAGTGAAATCTAGCTCACAGGAGGATAAATTAAAAACAAAGATCTGAGAATTGACCATGTGAGAAAAACTAACAGTGAGCACTTGGTCAGCTTTAAATAAATTCAAGTTAATGATTACGTAAAAGAATATGTTAAAAACAATGTGAGTTAAAAATCTCAATATAAGGGGCTGGGGATTTAGCTCAGCGGCAAAAAGCGCCTGCCTGGCAAGCGTAAGGTCGTGAGTTCGGTTCCCGGTACCGGAGAAAAACCAAAAACCTGCCTGATTTGATGACATAATCTGACACGGATAAAATGAGAAAAGAAAAAAAAAAAAAAAAAAAAAAAAAAAAAAAACATGCAAAAATCTCAATATAATTGAGTAAAATTGAAAGTGAATAAAGTTACTCATTTTTAATAACAAGGTAATTTGATATGGTTTAGCTTGATTAAAGTTGTAATTTGTAGCAAAATAATAACTTCAATCTCAGTAATATTGTGATTTTAAATAAATTAAATTGAGATATTTTGGTAATCCTTTTCTGGTTAAGAAGTATTTTTTAAATGTAGAAACTTTCACCTAATTAAAAACCAATATATTTATTATTTATGATACTTTTAACTAAAAACATATATTTTACTAGCAAATATGGAGAATATCAGTTCATAATCAAATGTCTTTATGAATAAGATCTTAAGAATCATTATGTTCATATATATTTCTATATGTATTTATCTCTACCTATATAACATAATTACATATAAGACTAATATAAATATTATAATTTATAAAAATAATAATAGAGTTATTCTCATGTAATTATAAAACAATTACATGTTATAATATCAATATATCTATATATATCTATAAATTGAATGTTAGCAACTGTTTTTATTTAAGGACAGGACTTAGGGTGATTTAATGATTTTTTTATGCCTTGGTTAGTTATTAAAATGTATACATTTATATTGGTATAAATCCAGAAGTGACAATAAAATCAAATAAAAGATTATTTTATATACATTTGACTAAGTCAGAAATTGTACTTGGTAGATTAATGTGTAAGAAAAGGAAAGGGTAAAAAAATGAAAAAGAAAAAAGAAAAATATCTGTCACATAGATGCATGTTAATTTGCCATCTTTAATTCAAATGCCAGTGTATTTAATGTACTTTATAGTAAGCTTTAGAAAAGATTCATTTTTAAACATACTGTACAATTCTCATTTTATTTAATTCCATTAGAATACAGCAAGATATTGAAAGCATTTCCAAATGAAATCCTTCTACGTCTTTGATTTTTCTCAGATTTTACATTTGTCTTTTTATATACACTTTTTAAACATCTAATTTTGCTATTTCCAAAAAAGTAACTTAATTATCATGTAGGTAATAATTATTTTTGCTTTCATGATTTACTCATTTAAAATTTAATGTAGCATGTTCTTTTCAAGTAAAAATGCAATGAATAATTTCAAAACAAGTCACACTGATAATTTCAGTCTCTTTCAAATTTTACAGTAAAGAAGTACATGTGCTTTCTAAGCTAAATACTTTACTTGTATGTATTTTTTTGGTGTGTGCATGTGTGAATCTATATGTCTGTGTTGAATACAATTAGGTTTAAATCCTAGTATTCTTGACCAGAAGTGTTCTCTTTTTCTTCTCTTCTCTTCTCTTCTCTTCTCTTCTCTTCTCTTCTCTTCTCTTC
>NW_004955422.1:9134372-9137786 GCF_000276665.1 Chinchilla lanigera | reverse complement strand
CTTCTCTTCTCATCTCTTCTCATCTCTTCTCTTCTTCTCTTCTCTTTTCTGTTTTTTCTTTTCCTTTATAAGGTTAAATATGAAGATCCTGAGAGTTTATTTAGGAAATGATGGCTTAGTAATATACTAATTATGGGATAGTAATATCCCCTCGTTCCAATTATTCCATTTTTATTTGGCTATCATTATTCAAAATCTTTTCTTTCTTTCTTTCTTTCTTTTTCTTTCTTTCTTTCTTTCTTTCTTTCTTTCTTTCTTTCTTTCTTTCTTTCTTTCTTTTTCTTTCTTTCTTTCTTTCTTTCTTTCTTTCTTTCTTTCTTTCTTTCTTTCTTTCTTTCTTTCTTTCTAGAATCTTTTCCTTAAAGTGCCAGATATTCAACTGAGTTAAGAATTAAGTGATGGCCACATCTGGAGAGTATAAGAATGGGTCTAGCTCTAGGAAATCTAAATTTACACCCTCAAAGAAGGTTTTTTTGTAAGTTTCATCTCCACTTTTCTCTGTGTAATACCTTCACTCATTTGTACTACAGCCATGATTCTCCAGGTGGCCCACTTAAAGGGTTCCTGGACCTCCAGGCTAACACACCAATTCAGAACCTTAGCAGAATGAAACTTTGCTCCCTCACTGTACCTGTTTCAATCTGGAGAAGACTCTGATTGATTCTTCTTGGCCCCTTGAGGAGTCACTACTTCTATTGAAGCAGAATATACTATAACAAGCTGAGTTCTGATTTCTTATCTACCACTGGAACCTGGTGTGAATGTGGAGGGCACTGGTGGGCAAGTCACTGGAACTGACAATCTAGTGATAGCCACATGCAACAGGAACACTGCAGTTCCTTAAATGAGACAGGAAGTCTGATATACCTATTAAAAAGTTTCTCCCTTGTTTCTCTGAGTACATATATCTGCCTCATTCCAAATGAGCTCCCTCCATTCGTATCTCACATGCAGTGGTACAACTTCATGAAAACCAGGAAAGACTTTTACCTTGGATTGGGGCATATGAAACAAAAAGACCAGAAAGCAGCAGTGAACAGTTATTTAGAGGTGTAATACAATGTAGAAAATAGCTAGTCTATAACATCCATTACAGAAAATGTAGAAATTGCAAGGTCCAAACTTCTCAGTGGCAGTTATTAGAGCTAAAGCAGTATCAAAGTTGAACAGTGTTCTGATAGGTGGCTCTAGATTCAAGATAGCTCTGAAATACAGCTTTGGTTTCTTAGTTGTTGCTCAACTCACCGTCTGGCCTCTTGTGATGGTTTGTAGATCTCATTAAACATTTTATTACTTTCTCCTATCTTGTGCAGCTTAAGCTTTTGGGACCACGGATCCATAGCTGTGTATTATAGTTATTTCTTAACCAGTCTTGGATATTCTATACTAAGAGCTGTCTTATATTCATCAACTCAGTATTTCTTAAGAGCAATCAGAAATGCACTGGAAAGAAATAATCTCACACTGGGTTATTAACTGGAAAGTCAGTTTTGCATAGCAGTTAGTATTATCTCCACTGAGATCACATAATTCTTACTTTATGATAGGATTGCCAGTTACAAAGTATGATACATGGGGCAGATTACATAACATTTGTGACACATTTTAATTTCTATCACATTGGCTTAAAGTATGCAACTCATGAATTTATTGTACTTTCTTAAAGTTTTACTTTCTTTGGTACACGTTTGCAGTACATATTGATAACTCTATGGTGAGATACTTAAGACATCTTAATTCTTTTTTTATGTCCCCCATCCAGGCATCTCTTGCTCCCCTTCCCTTTTACAGAAGATTTTTCTATTTCCTATTATATATCTTTCATTTTGCTCTTCATTTATATTTTATGTTTGTTGGGTAAGAAAAACCACATGATATTTAAGCTTTTGCATTTCATCACAAGGTTATTGTTCTGATTATATTAAATAACATTTATGAAGCCTTAGCATAAGGCTTAGTTAGCCAAAAGTCACATAGACATTCAATTACCATTGTCAAAAGTTCTGCAAAGGAATGTACAGGACCCCATGGGAGCATATCATGCCTGACCCTAATCAGGAGGGTCAGTTAGATGCCCAGTACTCTGTGGAGGGTCAACACCAGTAGTGCCATCAATTATCTTGTGTGGAAAGAGACATCTGTGAATCTCTAATAATCTTGATGAAAAATAATTTCAATAATTGCATTAGAAATATATTTTCTGTTTTTATAAAACTTCCTTATAACACTACATGAATTTGTAGAAATTGCATGCCTCAGAGTAGCTCATGAGATACTATAAATTCAAGGAATTTTATCGATATAGAGTTTTAAAAATTTTATGTTTAAAAAATATTGTATATTTTATTTTAACCAAACACAAGGAAATGCAGGAATTTAGAAGGAATGAAAGGATACTCTCAAATGGTATCCAATACTCAAAGGAAATGTTTATCAGAAAAAATACAAAGGAAAATACTAAAATTACCACAAAATCTAACTGGAAGTAATGAAAATTTCATTGTAAATCATGATATATTTTCAGGTATTAGTGCATTGCTTGTTTTGCTCTAGATACCTGTGTTGCATATATTTTTTGAATCATCACTTACATAAAGAAGAAAGCTTTCCACCAAATGACAACTCAGGATATACTGTCAGTTGTACTAATAACAACAACCAGATCCTGCTGAGACCAGGACTATGCTGCCTCCTTGGTCCTCTGTCTGCCTGCCGCAAAGGATCTCTGAGGCTGTGAAGCTACCCTCCTGTCAAGATCAGCTGAAGGGGGAACCATGAACTTGGCAGGCAGTCCCACCCACATTCAAGTCTTAGGAAGTCTCAAGCTCAAAGCTTTGACTGACTATATCAAAATAATAAAGCACTGACTTAGAAAGTAACACAGTAGGTGAAAGCCAGTGAAATGAACAAAGGTGGTAGGTGGTGCTCAAACTATCCAATCTGCAATTCCCTGCCACTAAATCATTGAGAAGTGTGCAGTTCAAACAGAAAAATTCCATCAGTTTCTCTCACACTCTCCCAAAACTACAACTTGCTTTACTGTTGTCTTCAGAACTATGATTAATGCTATCTTGAACATAACTTCCCTGGTAGAGGTGTCAAGGGAGAGTGGGAGTGCCCGACCTCACTCCTCAGAATATCCACATGCAAAGGCATTAAAGCAAATGATATGTACCTCTTGTGACATGTTTCTCTCGCGACTGAGGTTGGTTTCCAGTATCCTCCTCAGATCTATACATGTGTAGGTGCTCAAGTGCCTTCTATAAAATGTGAAGAATTTGTGTATAGCCTACTGCACGTCCTTCTGCATTCCCTCAGCCTTTCATAGCTCCAGTTTCCGCATCTGGTCATTCAGTCAAATGCAAATTGAAATATTTGAGGGCTGGGCTGGGGAATTAGCTCAGCGGCAAAAGC
>NW_004955422.1:8958189-9134272 GCF_000276665.1 Chinchilla lanigera | reverse complement strand
AATGGCAAGTGCCTACAGATAATAATAAAAAAAAAAAAAAAAAAAAAAAAAAAATTAAGGGCTGATGGTGTGGCTTAGTGGTAGAGCACTTGCCTAACATGCCTAAAGATCTGGATTCAATCTATAGTACACAGAGGAAAGGAAATAAAATATCTGAGAAAAAATCCGTGTGAACTGAATATGTACCAACATTTTTTCTATTATTTTTCTCTAAATAAAATAATAATTATTTGTACTGCATATAAATTATAAGTCATCTAGAAGTGATTTGAAGTGCTTGGAAAGATATGGATAGGTCACATGCTAATACTGTGCTATCTTATATAGAGACTTGAGCATCTCAGGATTTAATATCTGAGGGTTGAAAATCAATTACCTGCTCATACTTAGGGAGGACTGTATTTTTATTCATTGTATATTACTTATAATGTATAATGCAGTGTAAATTCTAAGCAAATTGGCCTTATATTGTTTAGGAAATAGTGAGAATATTAAGAAAATCTTCATGTTAAATACAGATGCAATTTTTTCCCAAATATTTTCAATCTATAGTTAGATGAATTGATGAATGCAGAGGCGGCAGATATGGAAGCAAACTGTATAGCAACTTTTGAAGGTGTCAAACCTAGGTGAAGGAGTCTCTCTTACAAATACACTGACAGCGCAGTATTATCACAAAAAGCCAGTTTGTATCCACCCTGCACTGGCCCCAGCATAGGACAATTGGGGTAAGTGCTTCTCTTGCAAAACGTTTTCTAAGTGCCAAGTTATGTAGGGAATGAAGCGTTACCTAGCAATATGGCCAAGTTTCAATTACCCATGGCAGTAGGGAACTGGGATGGGAGAGATAATTAAAATTCACAGGCTATTCCAAGATTTGAATTTAATCATTACATCACTCTCCCCTTGCATTAAGCTCATTGAAAACACCACCTAGAAATAATATCTTCTGATGCTACTTACTTTCATCTCTCTCTCTCTCTCTCTTTTTTTTTTTGGTCTTCCAAACAGCGACAATAATCAAAGATCTTTTTCTTCTATCAGCAATTTAGTTGAACTTTCGTGGGTGCCTTGCTGTCCCTAACTGATTCAAAATATTTACCTTTCATGACATAATACATTGCAAAATCAGGTGAATGAGGGAATTGGGCAAAAGTATTTAAAGCAAGGGGAAATATTTTGAGGGGGATTAGTGGCAGTGTGTCCTCTACTGTAATAATTCTTTTAATTTAAGCATTCACTGTATATCTTGATCACAGCTTATATACCTACATACATCCATATATACTTATTATTGGAATATACTAAGTGCTATGAAGAAAATATATAGCCATCCCATACAGTGTAATTCAGGTTTGAAGGGGCATTAACATAAGATGATCAGAACTTCCTTTTTGCTGAAAGTTGAGACAAATTCTGCCATGCAGAAGTCTAGAGAAAAAGCACTTCAGGTAAAATAGAACCCAAGCTGAAGAAGAATTTTGAACCTGGTGTGTAAATGTTAGATAACATAGCTGAGTTCCTTTAAAATCCAATTCTTACATCCTGTCTTCTAACTGGAGCAAGCTAAGGGCGAAGAGCTATCCTTCTTTCCCCATTCTCAAAGAAAGTATTTAAGAAGTGGTTTTCTGGATGTTAAAACAATTTTTCACCATATTTTGGTCAGAGACACATCTAAAATTCTATTTGCTCACTATGCAATACATGTATATAAAGTATACAAACACACACAGCATTGTATCACTTTTTAAAGTTGTTTAAGGCTTGGAATAAGAATGGTTTATTTTCTTATTGGAAGCCTAGAATTCTTTATTCAGTCATTTTTAAAGTCACTTTATGCACAGTTCTATGTACTAGTGAAATAATTACACAAGGACTTCTGCTGGAGCTCAGTCTAGGTTATAATTTTTAGGCGGTTTTACAAGTTCCTCTTACCTTATTTGCTTATCACCGCTTTCTGGATCAAGCATTCTTGTAATTGTCTAGTCTAGAACTTAAATAGTTGCTGCTGATGTGAAAATAAATCAATGTTTTTCTAACTTTGCAGCATTTGCTTACTGATATTTCAAAGGAGTACCATAACATTAAGGAGCTGTGTGATACCTGCTCCTTCATTTTGCTGATTCATCACTCTGTGGGGAAACAGATCCTTTGTAACTTCTCATGACTCCCTAATGATTTTCATAAGATCCAACTTTTACTGTGCTCCTTTCTCTATTCCATTTGTATGAAAACAGACGTGGAATGGGAGAAGGGACAAAACCATCTAGCTATTTCTAAAATTGAAAATCTGATTTTGCAACTCATATACTAGAGACAAGTTTCTCAAATTGATTGCTATTACCCAAGTCCAATTAATAACATAAAGACTGTATAAACACCAATATTATAAACACCAGTTTCCTAGGGGCTATTTCTTCCTACCAGCTTATGTAAGAAAAGGATGAAATCTTTATATTACATTTGAGAAGATTTCCTCCTCCAAGTTCATAATTTATAGATACAGTACTAAGGATTTCATCTTTTTATTTGATCATCTTATTATATAATAAATGACATATAATAAGCCAAATATATATGGCACACAGTTTGGAAGGTTTTGCCATATGTGTGCATTTATGTGATCATGATCACAAACAATGCAATAATTACACCCCACAAGTTTCTTTGTGCCCCTCTGTAATCTCTCCCTCTTGTCATTCCTACTTTCAGATAATCACTGATCTATCTGCTCCTTCTCACTACAGGTTGTTTTGTGTTTCCTTGAATAGATAAATGAAATCATGAGGCATATACAGTAAAACCTTGGTTTGCAAGCATAACTTGTTCTGGAAACTTGTTTATAATCCAAAACACTTGTAAATCAAGCTGAATTTCCCCATAAGAAGTAATGAAAATTCAGATGGTTCATTCCACAACCCAAAAATATTCATGTAAAATGTTAGAAAAAATATAAAATAGTACATAAAATATAAAAGAAAAAGAAAAAGAAATGAAACTGCACTTACCTTTGAAAACCTTTGTGCTTGTCGTGAGAGAGACAAGAGTGAGGAGGGTTATTGTGTAGGATGACTTCTGCTAGCACTGACGGAATCACTGCTGTTGGCTCGATGGAATGCTTTTATTTTCATTCAGCTTTAACAGGGAACTTATCCAGTGACTTATCCAAGGAACTTATCCACTATCTTTTGCCTCCCTTTTAGAATTCCACAGAAATTCGATGTTGCAGTGTTAAACGGATGCATCACTTGAACTGTTATAGCCTAATTAGGATGCTGCTTTTCTACAAAATTTGCTATTTCCCACATTTAACAAATGTGCCTAATATCATTTGAAGTGAGAGATTTCTCTGCCTTTATCTTCTCTTCCTTAATAGATGAATTGCCCTCGGTAACCTGTTGCTGATGAGTGATGTTCGACCATAATCTAGGAGAAGGACAGGGAGAAGGGGAGAGGGAGGGGGAATGGGAGGGGGAGTGGGTGAAAATGTAGAGGAGGGAAGAGAAGAGAAGAGAAGAGAAGAGGGTTGGTTCAGTTGTAATCATGTGTTGCGGTTTGTTACTGGATTTCCCCCCAAAGCCTCATGCAGTCATGGGGCGGCTCCTAGAGTTTAAGATTGATTCATGGGTGTGAGTGCTACACCTGCCCTGGGGTGGGTAGTTTGCATACAATGTAAGGGAGGGAGAGAGGCTTGTTCCCCCACCCCATTTTTGCTCTTGCTGCCTTTGCTATCTTCCACTGCCATGAACAGTTGCCCTCTGCCATGTGCCACTCTGCCTTGAAGCCAGCTGAGTATGGATTGAAACCTCCACAAACTGAGATCTAGATAAATCTTTCCTTCCTTCACTTTGGGTGTCAGGTAGTTTGTCTCAGCAATGAGAGAAAAGTAATCAAGACATCTTGTGACATTTGGTATTATGCTCTACTTCTATTGCAAGATATCACTCATTTATTGAGTATAAATCAATTAGAAATATTGTTCATCTTGAAGAACACTCATAGAACAAGTTCTTTGCAATATAAGATTTCACTGTGTTACACATTGCTTACCTGTTCATTAGTTAATGGACATTAGCACTGTTTCTACCTTCAAGCTTTTATGACTAATCTGTGAATATTCCTGTACAAGATTTTGGATGATAATGTATTTTTACTTTGGAAGGTTTATATCTAGATATGAAATTACTGGGTCTTATAGTAACTCTGTGTTTAACTTTTCAATGAACTTCCAAACTGTGGTTCAATTTTTTGTACCATTTCATATTCTCACCTGCATTAAGATTCCAATTTTTTCACATGCTTTCCAAAATGTGCCATTTTTCATTTATTACTATTACAATGTGGTGGGTGGTTTTTTGGTACCAGGAATTGAACTCAGGAGCAGGTAGGCACTGTGTCACTGCGATATATCCCCACACTATTACCGTTATAATGATATATGTGGCATCTCATTGTTTTCACTAGCATTTTTCTAATTACTATTGATGCTGAACCTCTTTGCATGTGCTTATTGGTCATTTGTATGGGTGTATATGCACATCTTTTTTTCCATTTTAAACTAGGTGAACTTTTTATTTTAGAGCTATAAATTTTCTTTATATATTCTAGCTACTAGATGTTTTCCAGTTATTTAACTGTCTCCTTCCTATTTTGTGGGTCATCATTTTTCTTTCTTTTTTTACAGTCATCTCTGAAGCAAAATTAGTTTTAAATTTGGTGAAGCTCAATATTATTTGTAATTGCTGGCATTTAATTTTTGTATTTAAGATACTATTGCCTAGTTCATTTTTTTATTTTGAAGAGTAATAAAAAGAAATAGCAAAACATCAGCAACATAGACAGTAACAAAACAAAGTAAAAACAATAAATATGATGCAGGGTTTCAGAACAAAATTATAGGAATTAACAGTAGTTCTTATATTACACATTGCTATCTTCAGTGAAGTTACTCAGGTTACCAGATGTAAGAATGAAAGATTGATCAAACCATTAAAGAAAAAAAAATATATATATGGGATAACTGTGCTGCTGATTTTTAACAGTTTATTATTTTTTATTTTTATTACTTTTTTTTTTTTTGGTTTTTGTTTTTTCTCTGGTACTGGGAACCGAACTCACAACCTTGCCCTTGCCAGGCAGGCGCTTTGCCGCTGAGCTAAATCTCCAGCCCCTTTTAACAGTTTATTGAAAGGAACAGTTATTGTCTAATTCTTTTCTCTTTTTGATCAATTTTACATGCTTATATCTGATAATCTGAACAACTAATCTGAAGACAACAATATGCAATATAACCACCATTGGTGAATTCCTCCCATCTAGACTGTTGCCTAATTCTTGATTACAAATGTTTGGCTTTGTTTTCTTCTAAGAGTTTTAAAATTTTTACTCTATCATTAGATTTTGGTACATTTTGAGCTAATTACGTACATGGTGAGAAATAGAGGTCCAACTGAATTTATTTGCATGTGGACATCCAGTGGTCTGGGCACTATTTGTTGGAAAGGTATTCTTTCTCCATTAAACTGCCTTGCACCTTTTTCAAATATCATCTGACTGTGAACATATGGATTCACTTCTGGAATCTCCATTCAAGTCTATTTATCTGAGTGTCTACAATAATCTCACTTTCAAGTCTTGGTTACTGTATCTCTGCAAAGAGTTATAGAATTAAGAAGTGTGAGTCTTCTAACTGTGTCCTTCTTTTTTAAAGATTATTTTGGCTATTTTGACAAATCATTACTTTTTACTGACAGGTAGTGTTCCACTGTATGGTTAATCCATAGTTCCTTGACTCATTCATCTCTTCATGGACACATGAGGTGTTTTCAATTTGGGGTAGTCCAAATAAAGTTTCTATGAATGATAGACTATAATTCTTAGTATATAAATGTGTTTTTAATGTATCTTCTGTAGACAGCAAAATGTTGAATAACTACTTTTTGATCACCAAGATATTATGCATGAATCCCCAGGACCCCATCTCTTAATTGCAGAACTTAAATGTAGAGTTATGATCAAGTGGTTGATACAATGGACAGAAGTGATGAAGATTCAGGAAAGATGCTAAGGAAACAAATGGCTTTTAGAGGAGTCACACATATTATGCCTTGGAGAAATAAAGCAATCTGGTCAGATGTTAGAAAATGGAAAGTTATGAAAGATATTTAAAGTCTCATTTTATTTTCCTGTAAAAGTTCACGTTTTTATGTCTACATATAGTATGCTTGAAAAGTAGTTGTACCAAATTTCAAGATTATTCATGCATCCTCCCTTGCCGATGAATCATATGTTAAACCTCTTAGTCTCAATTTGATGGACAAACCCAGAGCTGTTTTTTGTGGGTTTTTTTGTTGTTGTTGTTTTTGCTTTTTTCCCGGTACCGGGAATCAAACTCATGACCTTGCGCTTGCCAGGCAGGTGCTATGCCGCTGAGCTAAATCTCCAGCCCCCCAGAGCTGTTTTTGCCATTAAAATTAATCAGCTTTTCTGACATAAGAGTTGTAGTCCCTTTTCACATTTCACAGATCACAATGAAATGATGGTGGAGAAACACTAATTTGTTTATGGCAGTGTTCTGTTGGGGAGAACATGGAAGGGGTTAGCAGGAAACAAGAGGATCTGATTTTTCATGCATGTTCTCTTCAACTGTTTTGTTTTTAAATTTTGAGACAGAGCATGGTAATTAAGTTCAGGGGAGCTGGCTAAGAGTGGGTAGCCAATTCACAGGTGTGGGAAACATCTGAGTCAACCCTTTCCAGAGGTTAGGGTGCCAAGGCGAACACCTGGCTGTGCATACAAGTTGCTTTGTCTGCCAAAATCATCGAAACAAAATGAGGGGCAGAATAAATAGCAAGCCAAAAACTGAGCACCACTGAGCACTGAATGAAAAGGTCTCAAGGATAAGAAATTCAAAGTTGGGATTTATAGGTTGGAACAAATAATATTTAAATGCAACAAGCAAATAAGTATCTCAACTGTTATTACAGGTTTAATAACATTCCTGGGACTAGAGAATCATTGATATTTCATTAAAATAATAAGCCCAGTCTTTATGAAACACATTTCATATGCCTTTTGAATAATATTAGAATGAGAAGGTATGTGAAGGGTCTTTTAGACTGAATGGTTTGTCTAACATTTTTGTATCCCTACTGCTAGGCACTACACTAAGTATCAGTGTGGAGAGGTGACTGTACAGCACTCACTTTCAGAGGATCTAAGATGTTCACAAACGATTTAACCATGGCTAATTTCTAATAAATAACAACAATAAATCTATAATAGTCATATGCATATTCTAGCACACTTGCCTATGAATCATAGGTTAAAAAGTATTGTATAGGAAGCAATGTGAAATGCAGAGAGGATGGAATGTTACACAGTGCTTCCCAGAAGAGAATCTCCACGGTGAAGAGCAGAGAATTTTAGGCAGAAGAGAGATAGGGAAGCATCTTGTAGTGCAGGTGACTGTATGAGATATTTCATGTATGGACACACTGCCTTTGCAATTTTGTAAAAGTCAGTCTTCTAACACTTCTTGTATTTGACCTGCAAAGCGCCATATTTCTGTAAGTGCTGCTGTATAGACATATTTAGAACATTTCCAAAAATTATAGTACTCAGCTTGCAGAATTATACCTAATGACTCTGGGAGATTTTTTCATTTAATAAAAATAATGTTTCATTATAAGTGTAATATAAGTCTCCATTCTGGTAGGCTTGACCGTGTTCACCTGCATTGCCCAATGGGATTTAGAAAGAAAAGATAGGGTGTCAGTTCTGAGCCATGTCTTCAGTAAACAGGTTGTCTCTTATCTTTTGCAAACTCCTGTGATTCATCCTGTATTAAAAAAACCTGCCAATCTCTGAGTGCAAAATTAAATGTTTGTTGTTGTAAGCCCTCTAGACTCTGATTTAATTTTTTTTACACAGGATTACTGCATCAAAAGTTAATAAACAACCATGGATATTGTTAAGCTTCTGTAAACTGGTTATTGTCACTGCAAATGAAGAGTGTGCACTGGAATATTTGAAGATTTAAGTGCACTAATAAAATTAATAATCAGACAAATTGAAACAATTAAAAAATTAAATAAGATGAAAATAACAAAATGTGTAATGAGGGCTTGTGTTTACTGTCTTGTAGGAGGAACTTGTCCATGGCAATAATATTTAAAATTAAAATTCAAAAGGTGATTGATAAAATGAAGAGGACAATGGGGTCATATTATATATAGCATTTCAATAAAATATTTGTGGTCATATGAGACAAGCTTAACTCAAAGCTCTTCCCCTGGATACATTACTTAGAATTTAAACTCTACTCTAATGGTACTCATAGTCCTGCTGTATCCTATTTTCCTTGGTATATCTCTCTACTTAGCACATTTTATATGATTTTTTATGTATCCTGCTCAGTGGCCATCTCTCTGTAAGAACATACATTATACCAAGTGTGGGGTTGGCTTGGGATATAGCTCAGTGGCATAAGCACCTGCCTGGCAAGCGTGAGGCATGAGTGATTCCCAGCACCAAACAAACAAATTAAAAAAGAAATCACAAAGTGTAGGCCTGGCCTGTTTGGTTTGTATCTGCATTTCTATAAGATAAAAGAATATCTTTGCCTCAACAAACCACTAGACACCAGCAGTACAGTTATGCCACTGATCCATATATATATATGTAAAATGCCTTAGTACTTTCTTTTCCTTCTTTCCCTCATCCCAGTTGTTCCTTCTTTTCAGCAATTTCTTTTCCTTGTTATCTATTACACATTTTGGGTTTTATTTACTCTTTCATGTTCTTACACCAGGGAGACAATATGATGTTTATACATGTGGATCTAATTTATTTGACTTATGAGTATGGTCTCTAGTTGCATCCATTTACCTATAAAAGCCTCAAGTTTATCTTTTTATAGCTGAGTAATACTCCAATTTATAGAAACACCACATCATTTTATCAGTTCCTCAGTTGATGGGCATTTACAGTCCTGCCTAGTGACACCATGTACTGTCTCTAATGTTCTTTTAAATTATTATTTTCTTATTCTTTTTAATGATTTGATCAATCTTGTATTCTTACATCTGGTAATCTGAGCAACTTTCTTGAAGATAGCAGTATATAATATAATAACCACTGTTAACCTCTATCATTTGGTTTGAAACCCTGTATTATTTTTAATGTCCTTGTTTTGTGTTGTTTTACTTTGCTATTGTTTTTTTTTCTATAAAATAAAAAAGAATATCTTTGCAAATCATTGCCACAGACTACATACATAAATAATAGAAAAGAATAAGTTATTGAAAACATAAATAAGTAAACAGCTTAAGCAAAAGGAAAATTGTTAAATACTTGCTAGAGATACTACTGGCTGCATTTAGTTAACCTAGTGGAATAAATGATTGCAAATAAATAAATACCTCAGTGAAAGGAATTATGCTATTATCAATATCTCTAGAATGCCCTTTCTTTGTCTATATTTTTTCATAAAGTATCTCTGTTTAATTCTTTGTGTGTGTGTGTGTGTGTGTGTGTGTGTGAGTGCATGTGCATGTTGGTCTTTTTTGTCCTACCGTAGGTGTCTTATTTCATGTAGTAGGAAAGGTGATGACTGGTAGCTCCACAAATAGATTGTACCATAGCAACTTCAGAAGGAAAATAGAATATCTCCTCTCCCTAAATATCTTACATCTGTCTTCAGAAAGGACTGTGCTTGGTTCATTTGCTCACTAATTTTAAGAATTATGAAAGTGGTGGACAGGAAAGGACTGGAAAGCCTGAAACACATGGACATGTATGAGACTGGAGGGGTGTGTGGTATGTACCTTACGCAGCATGAACACTGAAGCTGCATGCAAATAACTTGCACAGAGGTGGACCTCCAAGTTCAAGGGAGATGGGCAGAAAGTAGGCTACATGTACACTGCTTGTTCAGACCTACTGGTAGACAATGCAATATTTTGCAACTATATCATGGCTAGCTAATATTACCCAACAAATACTCTATGTCTCATTAAACTTGGGTGTGACGTTAGCATCTACCTCATTGAACTTTGATGTGGTCTGAGTGTCTATTTTTGTGTGGAAGTCTGTCTATGCATAGTGGTTACTTTTGCACGTTCATCTGAAAAACATTTTGCATTAACTACTAAAAGTGTTTTAGGCTATCAGAAAGATCCACAATAAAAAGTGAGAGTCAATACAATACTGTATCCTGTCTAATAGGTCAGTCACAAAAGGGGCAATTCTGATTCAAGGAATAAAGATATGAATAATAGACAAGATACTGTGTTATTAGTCATAGTAGCCACAATGAGGCCTCTTGAGGATAATAATGTGAAAACTCATCAAAAAGTAGAGTAGGTTTCTCTCAACAGCTCAACCTTGAATACAAATTCCTACCCAGATGACCTAGAGATATGAATATCCATGATAAAATTTAAAGTGAAATCAGAGAAACCATGAATCCACAATAGAAAAGAAATTACAAGGTTAACTTGATGTTGAGTAGACTCCTTAAATTGTTCTGGCACATTCTGACTTGTCTTTTAGAAACTACAATTCAGGACCTATCATCTGAAAGGAAACTGAATTGGATATCTCCTTTCATTCTGTCCATTGGCCTGAGACTATTATTAGGTAGCTATTTCTATTAGATAACCTCATACAAATATTTTTCCAAACCTTACCTCCCGAACATCCCAACGAATATATTATTTATTTGATGGATTTGATTCAGTTGCTTATATTTTTACACATCCGCTAAAGCCACATCGAACTACCTATTCCAGTGGCCAACACTGACACTGGAGACCCATTCATTACTTGGTCATTTTCCTTAGAAGTTCTTTTTGCACTCTTCCCCACACTTACCCATCCTCAAAGAATTTGTCCACCCCAGAAGCTGATACTTTGATACTTTTTACTCTGATTCACCACAAGCACTTTAATCAATATCTGGGACATTTGATTCAAACATAATAATTATCTATGATATCTCAACAATCTAATTCAATATTATCCAAATATGTTTTCTTCCATTTTAAATTTTAGAACTTGTTAGTTTTTGAAGTTATATACAAAACTAGGTGACATTGGGACAGAAATAATTGCCTAAGTGCTTTGAGCTTATACTGTGACCTACATTACTGTAAATTTTTCATATTGAAATGAACTGAATTATTTCCAAACATCAGTTTGTGGGGCTCTTGTTTGTTCTATTTCTTTATGTTTCATGTTAAGTACCACATAATAGATGCTAAAGATTGGGCTGTGAAACATTCCTATGCATCAGTTACTTAACAATTTTTATGGGATGGGTCATTAATTTCTCTGAAATAGATGGATTTTATAGTTATATTCCACTTAGGAGGTAAAACTTCAGGTTTGACAATTTCATCTCTCATTAGTTAACTTTTTTTCTCCTTAATCCAACCTTCCTTTCTTTGTAGACTCCTTGAATCAAGAAAGATTTGAGTTAAACCTTTTCTTTTTGTAACATTCACTATACATTGCATTGGAACTGAATTACCTTTGGCTCAAATCCTTGCCCCTAGAGTAGAAACTGATCTAAATTCTAAGATTATTTGAAAGAGCTGCCTGGTTAGAGCTACAGGAGGGGTGTAGATTGCAGATAATTTTATTGACTGTTTTCAACACCACTTATTTGTTTGAAGCTGTAGATCTATTATATTTCCAGTACACTGATGGCCCATATGTACTGACCTTATATTAATGATGTGGTTAAAATTCAGTGCTTGATCCAAATCTAAGCTTTTTAGCAATGGTGGGCAAATATATTTGCAATTATTCCACCATACTTCACACCAAAGCTCTAGTATCTAGGCTGCCAATGTTGTGCTTAGAAGGCTGATTTTTATTTCTTCTGCAAAATTCCAGAATGAGTATTCTGTAAAGAAGTGATTCAAACTTTTGTTACAAATTTTGTTTGGGGCACCCCTTTTTCTTCTCCTATGGCACAGTGTTGGCTCATAAGGGTACATGTCAAAGAAATAAGTCTAACAGGGCAAAATAAGAGCTTAATCACCAGTTGTACATGAGAAGGTTTTCTAAATCTTTCCCAAACTTACAATTTAATTGATTTATTTAATCTATTGTGGGGAGAAATTTATTGAGTCAGACCACTCAGTACATACTTGAGGAATGGATATGAAAGAACCCAATGTGTCCAGGGACATACAAATCTAGGAACGCCAGAGAAACCAACAAGATTGCATATGAAGTGTGACCCTAACCATATGCTACCTACAGGGATCACAAAACTATTGGGTTTAATTAATCTTGTTCCCAGTAAGAAAAGTAAGAAAGTGGAACATATGAAAATATTGAGACTTTTCACCTTAATACTAATGACACTATAGGAGAAAATTAGACATCTCCCAAGTTTTCAAGGAAATTTTTTTACCAGGTTGAATCTTTGACTTATCTATAAATAAGATTATGTATAAAATTCAACATAACCAAAAATAAGGCTTAGTTTGAAATGCATCTCTTAAAATGAAGTTTGGTTTTCTCTAAAAGTAAAATCCATGATGTTCAGTACTGATATTTGGAAAAACTATATATTTTTGAGCCAAAGGTTAATAATTTTACATTATTAATTAGCATAAAATATGTATGTATAATAACTGTTAATATTTCTTTGTCTGAATTAGTATTCTCTGATTTTTGTTCAAAATTAACCCCTTGAAAAAATTCATCATTTATACTCAAGTATATATTTTTTACTGCCATTCGTAAAACCATTAGAAAATGAAGATCTTAAACTCCTATACCACACTATACTGTGCTTCTGATATTTCACATTTTTTATTTTAAAAAGGAAAAATACCTAACAAAACAACAATGAACAGAAAAACAAATCAATACAAAAACAACAAAAATGATACGTGACCTCCAGACAAAATGATAGAAGTTAGTAATAGTTGCTACATTATATACTGTTATGCATGCTTGTATCTGGTAATTCACATTTTTAAAGAAGTACTTTTTTTAGATTTAAGATGGACACAGGAAGTACTTGGTTTTATTTTTAGTGAGATATCCAAGAATCTTTATAAGCTACAAATCTTCTTTCCAGGAAAATAAGCATTACATCCATACAGCATATTTAGCACACATTTCATTGGGGAGTTATAGCTACTTTAGATGCTAACTCATATTTATCAGTTTTGGAGTCCTTAATTAGAAGTCAACATTGTGCTGGGCGTGGTGACCTGTGCCTGTAACCCCAGCACTCAGGAAGCTGAGGCAGGAGGATCCTTGTGAGTTTGAGACCAACCTAGGCTACAAAGTGAGCTCAAGGCCAACCTGAACTGGATAGCAAGACCCTATCTCAAAAATTTAAAAAAAAGATATAAAAAAATAAATCAACACTGTATGATTTATGTGAATGACTATTGTGGTTGTTGTAGTTAAAAAATAAAGAACTTCTTAAGTTTTAAAACCATCTAATAGGTTTGTTTGTCTATTCTTTCTTCTACATTATATGTTCAGAAAAGAGAGTTATGATCTGGAATAAATCCAGTAATTATATGGATTTAATTCTGGGTAGTTTTGTCCAAAATGTTCAAAGTGGGTGCTTTTTACATTTATAACTAGTACCATAATGTGGGTACTTGGTTTATTGCAATAATGGACAGTCTGGTAGAAGACTTGCTTGTTTCTTTTTTTTTTTTTTTGGTTTTTCTCAGGTACCGGGAATTGAACTCACAACCTTGTGCTTGCCAGGCAGGCACTGTGCCACTGAGCTAACTCCCCAGCCCCCTTGCTTGTTTCTTATGCCTTTGTTTTTGTTTTTATTTTGGGGTGGTTTCTTTTGTTTGTTTTGTGTTTTTGTTTTTGTTTTTGAGACAGGGTCTTGCTATGCAGTTCAGGCTGGCCTTGAGCTCACTTTTCAGTGTAGGTTGGCCTCAAACTCGCAACAATCCTCCTGCCTCAGCCTCCCGAGTGCTGGGATTACAGGTGTGCTCCACCACGCCTGGCTTTTTCTTATGTCTTTGACCAATACCCAATACAATTAAGTATGCCTATTATATCATGTAATATTTATAATGCTACACCATGTATATGAAGCGTATAAGGCAAACAGACACATATAGAATATTCTGTAGAATTTCCGTTAAAATCTTCCCACACAGCTTCCCAGAAAGGGAAGAAAACACCATGAACTTTTGCAAGAAACTGATTAATTTTTTTATATTCTCTGCAGCAGAGAAGTCTTTTACTAGTATAAGTGTATTAAACATAAAACACATATGAAAGAACATGCAGCATGCCAGTTCCTTACTTTGCCTCTCTTTCTTCACAGCTGAGCTCAGAACCTGATGGATTTGTATATTGTCCAACCAAAATCTTCCCAGTCTGAGCTTTGTGAAAGCAGCTGCAAAAAGGTCTGACTATGGTGAGGTTGATCCATATGTAAAGGAGTCTTCCCTCTAATAGCATTTTCACACAGCAACACTGAGATTTGCCAAGAAGATATGGTTGAGAGGGAACTAAGTTCAGGGAGCTGCAGTATGCTGGATTTTTCCATGCAGGAATGAAGGTAACGATCACATTTATTTTACACTATGCATTTTCCATGGTGAGAAAAGTTTTCACATTGTTTCTTTTTTCCTCTGATAAAGTTATTAAGAATCATATTTGGTTTTATACTTTCTCTTGTTGAAGTGAGCTGATTCAAATACAAAATTTAAAATTCTTTAAGAAACAAATTCCACTATGCTACCATATCAGAATATCAGAACTCCGTCCTTTGCCATTTCCCTTTGATGCGCATCTCTCCTCAGTCTAGGAGCTCCTTGGGGTGCAGTTATTTCCCTAGTCCATGCAAAGTTCTAGTTCCAGTCCTACTAAGATGTGTGAATGAGGATATGTAATTCTATAGGCACTTTGGGTGTTTATTGAGATTCACTTATATGCTAGAAATAAATGAGACAGTTTAAATAGGCTTTCTTATTTAATTCTTACTGTATCTATGCAGAATCAGTAAGTTAAGAATAGTTTGTAGATGGGAAAATGAAATTGAGAAGGATTAAGCAATTTTTCAAGATTGTAGCAAGGACAACCAGAATTTGGGCTTAGGTTTTCAGCTCTTTTATATTTCAGTGTCTACACTGAGCACATTTAGTATCAAAGCAATTTGGCTACTGGTCCAGGTCTGATTTTGGTTCTGGCTTTTTAATTCAGGGATCTGTTTCATTCATGAAACAAAACCAAAATGTTTCACCTGGTAAAGCAAACCCTGTGCCCTTTCATCAGCGACATGCCCACGTTTTTAAAGGTTTGCTTTCATTCCTATAATTTTTCTTTCAGACACACACGCAGAGAGGTGCGCTGTATACTCACTGGTGTAGATCTATAAACAGAGTTCAGTCTTAAGCTCTTTACTGCTGGGACACCAAGCAAGCTTTTGCTGGACAACCACAATTCCAATAATTAACCAAAATTACTATTTCCTTTCAGTCATAGCATTCTGTGGCACCAAAGAATTCTCAGTTATTTGCCATACCCACGTGTAACAAAGTTGTAAGGATTTCTTGTTTATATCCAATGGGATAAAATGTTGGGTGAGCAAGAAAATTTGGAAAGCAATCTTATTTCTTTAAATATTTGATATTGAATATGTTTAACTTTAAGTGCATGGATTTCTGGTCATAAATTTCCCTCAATTTCTTTATTTTTTCATATTTTTATTATCATCTCTATTTCCAGGAATGCTTCATATAGTTTATAAACTTAATATAAAATTAAAGGTTATAAAAATATTGAGTTGGGCTGGGGATTTAGCTCAGCGGCAAAAGCACCTGCCTGGCAAGCGCAAGGTCGTGGGTTCAGTTTCCGGTACCGGAGAAAAACCAAAAAAAAAAACAAAACAAAACAAAAAAAAACCAATAAAAATATTGAGTTATGTTGTGCTTTTCTCTGATAACTAACATTTGATTTTTATTCTTTGTTGGATTCTCTGTAACATGAAAAAATCATATTTTGGGTGAGTTTTAATACAAAATAGAATTCTTATTACTATGGTATTTTTCAAAAAAGCATTTATTAAATTAAATATAACCTACTCAGAACAATCATAAGATTTTTTTAGCCACATTAACCTATTTCTCTCTTTTCTTGTCCATTGGCTTAAACATAGGAATTAGGTTATCTAATCTTTCTGTCCCCTTAAAGATAACCCACATATGCTCATTGAGTCATTAGTTATAGCATCGGTGTGAGAATTTTGAAATAACTATTTCATCTACAATGAGAAAAATAATTTCACTACTATTATAATTAACATCAGGGCAACCATTTAGTACCTGATGTTAGAGGAATGTGAAAAATTGCAAAACATTTCATATTCCTGCTATAAAGCCCTCCATGCTCTTAACCCAACCTATGAGTTCAGCTTAAAGTTTTTTGTTCCTTGCACAGATCCCAAGTATTAAATGAGTGGAATTTGCTAATTACAGAATTAATTAATTAATTAATTAATTATTTGAACCTTCTATGGTCTAATCCTCAAGATAGTTCTGTGTCATAATTCTATAGAACTGTCAAGCACAAGGTCCTAAGTTTGATTCCTGGTACAAAAAATATGTAAAGAATTATTCTTCATTTGGGTTCATAGAATCTCAGCTCTTTTCTGTATTATCTTTGCTCTCTCATAACTTCAGAGTTCAATTTTTCGACTTTTAATCATATACCTGCTAATTTATTAAAGTATTCAAATTATTTACCTTATCTGTGTATCTATTACATTATTTTGAAAACAGCTCTAATAATCAGGTATAAAACGTTTTTAAAATGCAGAGTTGTTATAAAGAGTAACTAATGTAATGCTTATAATAGATTTACCATATACTAAGCATCTATTAATGTTGTGATTCTTATTAGAGAGTTAATTAAATGCACACTACAGGTCACTGAAATGCATCTAACTGTTAAGATCAGAGGGGGATGACTGTCATTGCAACAGCAAAGCATACTTAACATTCTCTTGTGTCTTCAGCCTTGGAGGAATTTTATGAATAAAGTCAGTCAAAGCACTTTCTAGGTCTTCATATAACTCTTTTTCTGAAAATTTTTGGCACTGTTACCTAGGTTTCAACTCAGCATTTTAAAATCTACTCTTCCTTGAGCACCTCCCTTTTGCTGAGCTGTCTGTTACGTACCTGAAATGTGCCAGCTCACTTTCTCATAGTGGTACAAAGGAGATTCTAGTAACTCCACACTACAAGTAAAGGGACAGGGTGTCAGATTTATTAAAGTCAACATCACACAGTTCAAAAGCATTTCTGATTGATTTATTTTGGCTCAAATCCTTACATTTACTATACTAAATAATGTGAAACTAGAAGTCTTCCAGGGAGACAGTTCTACCCAGGTAATCATTCAGTGATAAAACTGATACACATATTATCATTATTAGAAAACCATTTTAAAGTACAGTGGGTTTATTTAAAGTTCAACATATTGATTCTCCTATCACATTCTCATTAGCAGTAATTAGTGTCATCGTGATTGATATGAATCTATCACAACACGTTGCAAGAATTTGACTCCTGTGTTTGAGGACAGATTGTGGCTGTGAAAAAGTTGGGATTGAGCCCAAAATAATTAAATCTTTTGCTTTAATAAGTGTTCACTAAATTAAAAGAAAACAAACTTAAAGCAAAATAACCCATCCAGAAACATAACAACACAAACTAGAATTTAAATATAAGCAATACAATAGTGAAATACTTTGGAAAACAAATTTTAATTAAAGCAGGTGGGTTGATATTTTCTGTTTTATAGGAATATAGTACATAAACTTTGCAAATAATGATATAGTACATAAACTCTGCAAATAAATGTTTATTCATTTAAATCTATATATGTATGAGTGTGTCCATACCATATTTTCTTTTTGCATTTAATATACATTCTGATATAGGTGTAGGTGTGCATAGTCACTGAAACACGTATAAACTGATTTCTTGTCTTTAACTTTTCTTAAGTTTTATGATGACATAATAGCATCATACAATCTTTTTCCCAATTCATTCCTGAGAGAATTAATTCATGACTGGAGAACAACAACCATAATTACACAAGCAGCTTTGAACAACCGATGGTTTGGAATTAGAGACTGACTATGTAAAAAGAGCTCTAATAATTCTAATTAGGAGGAAGGAATGGCATCAGCAGATGCTAGGCTGCAAAATTCAAACCAGGCTAATTATTGGCAGCATGTTACACCTGTAAGCAAATTACAGACCTCATCGTAAGAAATTTGGAAAACGTACAGTGTATTAATTATGCATTTGGCTTTTTTTGTGACGAGTATCAGGTTGGCGAAGCTGATGATGAAACTATGGGAGACATGTTTCCCCAGTTATAAATAATCTCTCATAATTGAAATGGAATTAATAACTCATCTATGCCAGCTGTTGGGATATTTAACTGGATGTTGCATAGAATTGCTGAGATATTCAAGATACTGTCTTGTTTAACAAGTTGGTAATGATGATGCATTAGGACTTTCTTTTCCTTCCTTCCTCCTTTCTCTACCTGTCTCTCAGCTTTATATCACAAAATCCTACACTCAAAACTTAAAGGAAGAGTGTTTTATTTGACTCACGATTTCAAGGGATTCAGTCCATGAATATCTAGTAGAAATGGCATGGAGAATGCTTCTTATTTCATATAGTTTAGAGAGCAGAGATTGGGAATAGAGACAGAGAGACTAGGTAGAGGCCCAAGTGTTATACCTCCATAATCAATGACAAACCTGTAAGTGTGCTTTGTTAATGTGGTAGATGGATCATAAGCCAATCAGTTTGACTGTTAATCCTTTCCATTACAGTGTGTTTCAACATAATAGGAATCAAGCATTACCATATTTCATATCATGACTGTAACATATTTTAAAAATGAAATAACTAACTCCCAAGTATGATTAATATCCTTAATCACTGTAGTCTCCAGTGTTATTTTACTTTTAGATGGAAGTTGCTAAAATAAATCTAACAAACTAAATTAAACATAAGAGGTAAGTCCCCGACTTACAGATGAGTTCCATTCTGGAAGAACATTTGTAAGTCAGAGTCGTTCCTAAGTCCAACAAAGTAAGTCTTATTAAACATTTCACACAAATATACAATGTATAGCATTAAAAAATAACTTCACATATTCCATTGTTTTATTTTTTCTTTAAAACTGTGCCAAAGTTTGAACAATTCATGTTATAAGAACGAGCAAATCTGCCATCTTTTCCCCTCAGTCCAACGTTACCACTACTTTCACATTCGTTTCTGTATTTGACATTTGTTTCCACATTTGTTATTGCTTTGAAATTCCTAGCTGTTCCCTCCACATCACCACTGTTTTTCCTCTTGCTTCTGGACATCCTCAGCACTGTACTACTGAACACTATTGCACTATGGGGTGAGAACTCAGCATCACAACTGTGACAATGTCCAGCAGATATGTGAGCTACTTGTACGATTTGCATTCATCTTTTTTTTTTTTTTTGGCTTTTCTCCGGTACCGGGAACCGAACTCACGACCTTGCGCTTGCCAGGCAGGCGCTTTGCCGCTGAGCTAAATACCCAGCCCCTGCATTCATCTTTGAATGTTCGTAATAGGAGGTTCACTGATATCAGTGAAAGTTTGCAACTTGAATGTTTGTAAGTTGTGGACTTATTGTAGTTAAAATTTCCTTAGTTTTAAATATTTTACTTGTATTTTCCCATTTGATCTTTCTGTGCCTGTAAAATAATTCTTTTACTTATTTCTTTCTAAAGAAACTGAAACATAGAGAAGTTGAAAGTGTAGTCTAAACCAAAATCTAAAGAAAATAACATTAAATGGGAGTCAAAATGGGAAAAATGCTCATTCTAAATCATTGCCCTATACCAATTTCCCTGAAGAGAATCTGAATATAATAACACTAAAAACTAATTATGTACACATAACTATATTAACTGACATTCACTGAGTGTCTCAGCTGTATGAAGTACCAGAGTAACAAAGAGTACAATGGTTTAAATATGCACCTATCCTTCAAAGAACGCAGGCCCTTGTATGTCACATGAGACATGTCCAAATATAACTACAATGTGCATGCCAAGTGCAAGACAAAGACAATGAAAAGTGAGATTTCAGATGTAAGGGTTGATACCACTAGATATAGATTCAGTTAAAGGCTATAATTTAAACTACCTAGAAACAGTGTATACTAAAGTATCTGTGCTTATATTCTTATTTCTGTTTTTCAGCAATGCAAATCTTTTTTTCCCTTTTACCTATTCTTTTTTCACTATTTAAAGAGAAAAAATAATAATAACAATAATACAAAATCTCTAAACAAGTAGAAGAGTAACAATGGTTAGTACACTGCTTATTTATCTTCAAAGGAGTTGCTCAGATTACAACATATTCTAGTGAAAAATTGATCAAATGATATAAACATAAACATTTCAATGAACTAATAGAAATTAATAGTATAGCCATCTTAACTGTCATCTCTATCTATCTATCTGTCTATCATCTATTTACTTTTTTCCCCTTACTTCTTTTTTCCTTTCCCCACCCCAGTTTCTCTTTCCTTTTGAGCACTTTCTTCCCACTTCCTAATATCTACTGTATCTACTGGATCTTATGTATTCTTTCAGCTTTTTACGCTAGGGAGACAATATGATGTTTACACATGTGAGCCTGATTTATTTCACTTATGATTATGGTCTCCAGTTGCATCCATTTAACTATAAAAGACTCAAATTTATCCTTCTCCATAGATGAACAGTACTCCATTATATAAAAATACCATGTCTTTTTTACCCATTCTTCTGTTCATGGGCATTTAGGTTGATTCCAAGATCTTAGCTATTGCCCATTGTGCTGCTACAAATGTGGGTGCATACATATCACTGTGGTATGATGCTTTTAATTCTTCTGGGAAAATACCTAGATTGGGAATAGCTGGATCCAATGGGACCTTTAATCCTAGTTTTTTGAGGAATCTCCATAGTACTTTCCACAGTGGTTGTACTAGTTTGCACTCCCACCAACAGCATCCTTTTGCCACATAGCCCTCCAGCATTTGTTATTGGTTGATTTCTTGGTACCCATTCTTTCTGGTGTGAGATGGAATTTCAGTGTTGTTTTAATTTTTATCTCTCCAATAACCAATGATGCTGAACATTTTTTCATATATTTATTTTCTATCTGTATTTCTTTAGCTGAGACATGTGTATTCATCTCAGATGCCTATTTTTGAATTGGGTCTTTAAATTAGGGGCTCTGATATTTTTCAATTCTTTATATGCTCTAGATAAAAGTCCTTTGTCTGAGGGACTGTTGGCTAAAATTTTTACCCACTCTGAGGGTTGTCTTTTTACTCTATTGGTGATTTCTTTTGATGTGCAAAACTCTTTAATAAGATGAGATCCCAGTTGTTGATTCTTTAAAATATTTCTCTTGCAGTTTGGGTTTTGTGTATGAACTCTCTGCCTACCCCTATACATTCAAGATTTCTAACTACTTTCTCTTCCAGTAGATTCAGTGTTTCTGTTTTAATATTTTGATTTTTGATCCATTTTGACTTTAGTGCATGGTGACAAACATGCATCTTCAGCATGTAAACAGATAGCACCATTTATAGAAGAGACTATCTTTCTTCCAGTGAACATGTTTGGCAGCTTTGTAAAAGATAAGGTGATTGAGTGCATTTGAACTTGTGTCTGCATTTTCCAAACAGCTTCACTGATCCTAAGGTCTGGTGTATTACCAGTACCATGCTGATTTTACCATAGTAGGTTTGTAGTATAATTTTAAGTTAGGGATTGTGATGCCTCCTGCCTTGCCTTTGGTGCCCAAAATTGCTTTTTGTATTCTAGGTCTCTTCGGCTTATACATTAATTGTAGGAGTGTTTGCCCTATTTTGTGAAGTATGGAAATGGTATGTTGATTGGGATTACAACAATTTTTGGAGTATGACCATTTTCATTATGTTGGTTTTTCCTATCCATGAGCAAGAAATATCTTTCCATTTTCTGGTATCCTCTTCAATCTCCTCTTTCAGATTGTAATTTTCAGTGTATAGATCTTTATATTTCCTTTGTTAGATTGATTCCTAAGTATTTCATTTTTTTAGAGGTTATTATGAAGAGGTGATTTCCCTAAATTCTCTCTGAGTGAGTTTGTTCTTCGTGTACAGGAATGCTGTTAATTTATTTATTTTACTTTTTTGAGAATGCTGTTAATTTTGAGTGTTAACTTTGCATCCAACTACACTACTGAATTTGGTTACTAAATCTGGGAGTGTTTTAGTGGAGTTTTTAAGCTCTTCTATGTAAAGTATCATGTCATCTGCGAGTAATGACAATGTAACTTCTTCCTTTCCCATCCTTATTCCTTTTATTTCTCTTTCTTGTTTAATTGCTCTGGCTAATGTTTCTAGAACTATATTGAATAGAACTGGTGATAGTGGATATTTTTATCTTGCTCCTGATTTTAGAATGACAGCTTTCAGTTTTTGTACATTTGGTATGATTGGTTGTTAGTTTGTGATAGATGGTTTTTATCAGATTGAGGTAAAGACCATCTATTCTGATTTTTGACAGAGTTTTTGTTATGAACAAGTGTTGGACTTTGTCAAAAGATTTTTCTGCATCTATTGAGATGATCATATGATACTTGCCTTTGGCTCTGTTGATATGGTGTATTACATCTATTGATTTGCATATATTGAAACATCCCTGTATCTCTGGGATGAATCCTACTTGGTCATGGTGTATAATCTTCTTGATGTTTTGCTTCATTCTGTTTACTAGCATGTTATAAAGGATTTTTGCATCTATATTCATTAGGGATATTGGCCTATAGTTCTCTTTTTTGGTTGGGTCTTTCTCTGGTTTTGGTATCAGGGTAATACTTGCTTCCAGGAATATGTTAGGGAGTATTGCTTCCCTTTCAATTTCATTAAAGCATTTGAGGAGTATTGGCATTAAATCTTCTCTAAATTTCTTGTGGAATTTAGCAGTGAATCCATCAGGACTGGGATTTTCTTTGATGATAAATTTTTAATTACATTTTTAATCTTATTAACTGATATTGGGTTATTCAGAATATTTTTATCTTCTTGATTCAGCTTTGCTAATTCATACATATCTAAGAATCTGTCCATTTCTAATGTGTTTTCCATCCTATGAGAGTAAAATTGTTTGAAGTAGCTATTGATGATTTGAATTCCCACAGGATCTGTACTGATTTTACCCTTTTTATTCCTCAATACATGAATTTGATTCTATTCTTTCATTTTCTTGATAAAGTTGGCTAAGGCTTTATCAATTTTATTTCTTCTTTCAAAGAAACAACTCAGGGATTCTTTAATTTTTTGTATTGTTTTCTTTGGCTCCATTGCACTAATTTCTGCTTTGATCTTTATAATTGCCCTCCCTGTTTGGGCTTTGGGCTTGACTTGCTATTCTTTTTCTACAAGCTTGAGGCGCAAGCTCAATTAAGTTGTTTATTTGAGCTCATTCTGTTCTCCTGATGTGAGAATTTACTGCTATAAATTTCACATTTAGGACTGTTTTCATTGTGTCCCATAAGTTCTGGTATGCTGTATCTGCTTTCTTATTTAACTGTAGATATTGTTTAATTTCTTCTTTAATTTCATCTGTGAACCATTGGTTATTTAAGATGGTGTTATTTAATCTACACGTGTTTATGGAGTTTCTCTGGTTTCTTTTGTCATTTATTTTCCATTTCATTGTACTATGGTCAGATAATATGCTTGGGATAATTTCAACTGCTTTAAATTTACTTAAGCATGTTCCGTGGGCTAGTATTTGGTCCATTTTAGAGAACATCCCATTTGCGGCTAAGAAGAATATTTATTCTGATGATGTGGAGTGGAACAATCTGAAAACTTTCCTAAGCCCATTTTTTCACAGGGTGGTTCAGGTCTGATATTTATTTCCTGATTTTCTGTCTAGTTGTTCGATCTCTTTGTGACAATGGGGTATTAAGTTTTCCCGTTACAATGGTGCTAAACAGTGCAAATCTTTTCTTGGTAAAGCTTGCATAACATTTTGCTATCATTAAACACATTACTCCCTTTTCCTCCTGGAATATTTTCACTTAATTGCTTACCTCAATACTAATTGTGTTAATTATATTTTTTAAGGAATACCTGAATATGGATCTCTTTCCTTTAGCAAATGATGGTTGAATGCTTCTATAGTACTTACTGAGGTAATGTAAATTCTGTTACTTATCATTTGAGATTTCTTTTACAATAAATTCTTGATTTGTATGTTTTGAGACTTGTGGTGATTAAGCACAAGAATAAGACAAAGGCAAAGTCTGCATGGAGAGCTCTTATTCTAGGTACTGGACATTATACTGTGTTATTATCTGAAGAGCATCTGAACTAAAATCAATTTCATTCATAGTTCCATATTTCTTCATGGTGCGTGTGAACACCACATGCAGCCATTCCATGAAAAAAATGCCTTGTGACTTAAGCTTTTGCACTGGCCTTCCTCATGATGAGTAGTCTGGCGTTGCTCACATTTTATTCCTTAAATACCCAAAGTTTCTTGGAATGGTACAGCTGTAGTGGCTTAATCTTTAGCTCACTACTTATGCTCCACACAGGAAATGGGTCAGTCTGTCCTTCATGAGCTTGTGTCCTTGAATTGCCTTTTCCTCCTGCATGATACAGGTTCCATTTGGCATCTTCCTCCACAAGAGTCATGTTCCATTGGAGTAGAACACTTGTTGAGTGATATATCCTTCTACCTTTGTGAATTCCACAAATTCTTTCTTGTAGGTGTCTACAGTGACCTTGTCAGAACTGCAAGCCTCACCATGTCTTATCATACATTGATTGCTGCTTCTCTTGCAGAATTTATCAAAACACCCTGTACTCACTTCACATTCATCACGTGTTGCACTTGTAGAGTGGTTTTCTTGCAATAAGTCTTGGTGCAATTTCCTGGCTTTTTCACAGACCATAGCTGCACTAATGCTCTCACCTGGTAGACGTTTCTCATTCATCCACACTAACAAAACTTTCTCCAACTCTTCCAGCAGTTGTCCTCTGCTTAGTTAACACTGTTACTCCTTTTACCACATCAGTTACTTTGATGATATCTTTATTTTTCAAAATAGTTGACTTCAGTATCTCGTACTCCAAGGCTATATCAGTCACAGTAATATCCTGCTCACACTTTTCTACAATTTCCTTCTTTGATTCAATGGTTATTGTCTTCAAAATCTTCTTACCATTCTTGCTCTCCACATTTTTGTCACCTTCATTACTGCTGTGCAATTTCTTTCTTTTTTAACCACTATGCCTGCTTTGTACTTTCTTTGGAGCTGTGCTGGCTCCAAAGTACTGTAGAGTACTGATAAGCACACAGAAAATGCTTCACAGCATGTGTTCACCGGTCTGTCTGCAATGCAGTCTGGATTATAGGAAGCCACGAATACATGTTAGATCAGGGAAAATGGCTCCTTTCAAATTCACTTGAGGAAGACGGCTGTCATCCTATTGGAGAGTTCATAAATAGAAGTAAAAGTTTGCTGAATGCTTCTGTTCATGAACCAAATGGTTTGTCAACAGAAGCATTTGTGTACTAACGTATTACTGTATTTTAACATTAATACAGTGTGACCTTGGTTCACGAACTTAGCACATTCCACAATTCTGGAAAAGTTGGTCACATTCATGTTTCTGCAATAAAGATGGCCATGATCATATTCATAACACAATGCAGAGTTCACAAATAGAAACAAATTTTTGCCAAATGCTTCTGTGTGAACCAGATTGCATGTAAAAAGAAGCATTCATGAACTGAGGTACCTGTGTATTAACATTTTTCAAAGACTATGAGGCAGCTTACATATAACCATGTAGATTCATATATATATGTGAATTGATATGTAATTTAATCCATATTTTGACATTGGAAAAATGGTATGAACATGAAATACTAAACAAATAGGAGTTTGGACTTTGCAGTATGCCTACTTACATCATTAGAATCATCATTACTATGAGGGACAAAATGTTCTAGATAAAGTATAGAATTTTCAGCCAGATATATAATACATTATGATACTCCATACAGTAATCATTAGCTATGCATGGCTACGAATACTTAAATTGTAGTTAGTATGAAGAAAGTGAATTTTAATTTATATTTTATTTTAATTAATTTATGTATGTGTGAAATGTTTGCTCTTTTGAACAGTGAAGTTCTACACAAAGTTCATATTAAGCATGGAGGAAAAGAAATATATATATAATTAGAAATTAGACAGTAATTTGTAAAATGATTGGAGTGTATCTGAATTAAAAAGCTGGACAACATACTAAGGTTAGTTAGCAAAAACTTTCCAAAGTCAAACCAAGTTTTAAGCTTGAGCATAGGCATTTAGTCTTAACAGAGACAAGATACAGTCCATGTTTTAGGAAAATTTACTTGACAAATGAAAGGATGATATTAGATAGGGTGCAAAGAGTAGATAAGGGATAAGTGAAACAAAGGAGCAAGTTAAATATAATCAAATAGAAATTAGAAAGACAGTAGGAGTGAAGTAGTTTAAGAAGTATTGTAGGGGAAGAGTGGGGTGTGCGGGTGGGTTGGTGTATTGCTGGGGAAAGATGCAAACAGTCATAAAGATAATGTGGATATTACTACAAAGCAAATATATGACAATTATAAGAAGTTTGGAATAAAATGCATTTTGAAAAATGTATCAGTTATTGCTGCTTAACAAGTAGCACAGAAATCAGTGAGTTAAAACGCTCATTTATCATTGACAGTCCACATTTTATTAGGTTTTTGCAAAGTGTTTCTTAAGTTTCATAATATACTTTAAGAATAAATAATACTTATAATGTTAAAATTATTAGTTCATATTATTTATAAAAATAACTTTGGAATATTCATACATGAAAATAAAATTCTTTCATCATTACTAACCACATCCACCTTCCCTGCCTTATGTCTTCTCCCATTCTTATTCTTTTCCTTCTGTTGACAGTCTTCTAATTTCATGTTGTATCTGCTTTTTAGACTCCACATATGAAAAAAAATATGTGATATTTGTCTTTTTAGGACTGGACTTTAGGATTCATTTAATAAGATGATCTTTAAGTTCTGTTCAGCTTATTTATGGCTGTATAATACTCTGGAAACGATATGAACCCAAAAAACTTGAATAGGTCTGCCCCTTGAATAGTCCACCACCCTTATTGTCAGTCTCCTGAAAAGTCTCAGGACACAAGCAAAGTGAAAACATTTTCCATTTAGGCACTTGATTTCAACTGCCAATGGAGAAGAACCTGTTCTGAATGGAATTATTTTGAGTCTTTACTGTCTGCATTTCTATAAGCATTCTGGTCTTCTGAGCTCTGAGAAGACTCTCCCACCAAATTTAACATACATCACCCTTGGGCTTCTCTAGCCAGCGTATTCAAGCCTTACTGATCCCATTTAAAAGGCTTCTAAAGCACATAGCCAGGTACAGTCATGACAATAACTCTACTCTCACTACTACAATCTGTCTTAAAGTCACTTTTTTTGGTCATTGCGACCAAATACACAACATCTGCACCTTAAAATAGGAGAGGTCTGCTTTGGCTTACAATTTCAGAAGTTTCAGTCCATGGTTACTCAATTTCAATGCAGAAACAGCATAACGAAATAACGTGAGCTAAGGAAAGCTGCTAAGGTCATATAGACCAGAAGCAGAGAAGGAAGGAGCTGGAGAGAGATATACCATTTCGTGTTACACCCCCAGTGAGTCAACTTTTCCAACCAGGCACAGGTCCTACCATCATAGTTAGCTTTAGAGTACCCATCATCCCCCTTCACTTCCCAAAAATCCTGCCTCTGAGGAGGCGAGAGTTTGGTGGTCACTGTTGACTTACATTATAATGTTTAGTTTCTACTGTTTTATAGGGGTTCCCTCTAGACCATCATTCTCCACTGTTGTGTAGAAGTAGATTAAACATTCTAAGGTTTTTTACAGTTCATAACTGTATGCTAGCATGTCCTTCTTTATCTGAAATCTTCATTTTATTTTCACTTATTAATACTCATTGGAAAATATTTCTTTTCAGCTATTTTCTTAACCTGCTTCCTATATATATAAAGAGAGGGTTGTAAAGTTTTAATTCAACTAAAAATACATATTTCTTTTATAATACATTTATGCATCTTTCGCCAATGTTGTTCTCAAAATTTCATGTTTGCTATGAATTAAACATAGTTTCATTTCATGGTTAAAGAGTCACACCAAAAATGTGTTTCTGTGAAGTGATTTTTTTCTGCAAACTAGCTCAACAACACACAATTTAGGAAATTCTTTTGAGTAATTAGAGTCCCTATTAGTTTGTTCTTTGTAATATATTTTTACCTTGAGAGTTGTTTTGTTACTGGAGATCTAGAGATTAAAAAAAAAAATGTATGGTACATTTTAGACACGGCTGGCTTGGGTATCCCATATAGATTATATAAAAGCCATATAATATTTTCAGCTTTCTGACTGGTAAACTTTCTACTGAATTTTAAATTTCATTAGGTAAATAGTATCTCTTCCAATACACTGCAAGTCAAAATTATTCTAATTGCTTAGTCAGGTATAATTTTAGCAGATCATCCCTGCTTTTCTAGTCTTTGTACAATACTCATTCTCAAATCTAATATAACCTATTTTTGTTTGTTGCTGTGGAAACCAATTTCAGTGTCAATTACCTCCTACATAAAAATTCTTCCTGCTCAACTTAGATGCTTAGCTGATAATGATTTACCAATGCTTCTGTGTGCATAAATTATGTTGGTTTTGCTGTCTGGCAATTTATTTGGTTCTCCTTAGGATACAATCATAAGTGTGGTGGTTTTTCTTGCTGTTGGCTAATATTCTTGTTCTGGAACAAACATCTCAAACTCTGTCATTCAGCCTACAATTGTTATACCTGACCATATTCAAAGAATTCTAAAACTAAAAAAGAAACGCTTTTCTTAGGGTTCAGTTAGCATAACATTTTATACTGTCTCATGGGCTGAAGAAAGTCACATGACTAAATACAAAGGCAGAGTGAGACTGCATGAATAAACACATGGGCAAACAAAACTATGGAAAACTGGGTATATCAGTCTAGTAATCTACCTCTGAGAGCATTTAAGGAATTTGGATTTAGACAATGGAGGAAACAAAAAGCAAAACTCATAGGAATTGGGATCACCAACTCTGGGTTATAAAGTCTATATCTTCACTAAAGAAATGAAAAGATAATAAACACTTTTATTCAGAGGGTCAGTGTGATACTTTTTTCCTCAAAAGATTACTTTGCAAAATTTTACGGAGATTAGAAATGGTTTGGAAACTGAGAGGCCAGTTAGCAAATATTGTCCTGATTCAGATTATAAATCATAAATGGGGCCTTAAATGGGAAGGAATTCAAGTTTGAATTCAGTACTTTCTTTCATCATCTCAAGAGAGTTGAAGAGGAAATACAATTATATTACTAGTTCAAAAATACGGTTGACATATTTTTAAAAATTAAGAATAATTCTCAATACTTTTAAAATTTTATCTTATTTTATTTTTTTGGTACTGGGAATTGAACTCAAGACCTTGTGCATTCCAGGCAGGTGCTGCAGAGCTGAGCTATATCCCCAGCCCTTAAAATTTTATTTCATACTCTAACAAAATTTATTTACTAAAACAGGCATCAGATTAGATTTTGTCTACTGACTGTCAGGCGTGAAATTCTGGTCTAGATAAGAGCTACACAAAAAAACCCATGAAGTTAAAAATAAATAGAAATCCATAAACAGGTATAAGCAAGAAGCAGAAGACCTCATGGCCTCTTAGATGTTTAAAAAAATTGAACATGCTTTCTGTATTGCCTGGTAGAATGGAGTATTTGAGGAAATTTTCAGGACAAATGAGGATCTTTAAGATACACTGAATTGTTAAATTATAATAATACATTGATGCCTCAGCTCATGCAGTTAATTTGTTCCATAATTCTGGAGAAGATGTCCACATTCCTGTCCCTGTGGGTAAGGTGGCTGCAGTCATCTTCCTCCCCTGAAGCAGAGTTTTTGAATGGAGTAAAAACTTTGGAGAATGAACCCTTTTATAGGCAAACTGAATCTTTCATGAACAGAAGCATTTGTGAACTGAGGTATTGCCATACTGATCAGTACTGTGTGTATAACCCTATGAGAAAGGTACTATTCTCATCTGTACTTTGCAGATAAGGAAGCTGAGGAACAGAGAGGTTAAATAAATTATCTGATGCTTAACAGCTAGTAGACAGATAATTTGGAAATGAACTACCCCAATTCCTGCCCTTCTAATCTTCTTATTTATGTATCAGAAAGTTTTATATTTCTTCCAAATTTACAGTCATGGCCTTAGAAACTCAGTGTAAGAAATTTGATGAAACCCTTGTATAAAGCTAATGCAGACAAGTAAGTAGCACCAGCTACAATTCTGGTGTTATTTCAGATAACATCCTGTAATCTTGACTCTTAAGTTTTATTTTTCCCTAACTATATTACCTTTTAAAATATGGAGTAGATTCAATGGATGCCATAACTGGCTCCTACTGACACAAATTGTTGTTTTTCCTGTTCTCTTCCCACCAGACACAAAATAAATACATTTCTATTTTAGCAAGGGTTGCAGGTGCTAAACAAAATGGTCATTTATCTCACTAAGGTTGATCTGACAAGCCTGAGGTGGTTTCTTTATTCATGGCAAAGTCTTAAGGATGCCTGGCAAATTGTAACAACATAATATTGCAGAGAATTTCCTGAGGTATTTGTTTATGAAATGGTTTAAGAGAAACATACAAGCATGTTCATTCTTACTTTTCCTTTTGCATTAAGATTTTTACTCTATACTTTTAAAACTGTATAGGAAAACTTGTGATTGAGGGAAAAAAGAGATAATTTTGTTTGGACATGAGTTTGGTAGTAGCTCAAGCAAAAAGAATCCTTGTTGAATATCAATGAGTGGAAACCATTTTAAAATTAAAACTAATAAAAAATTTAAGAAAGCAATGTTATACTCTTTTAAAATATTATTTTAAAAATGTCCTCAGCTCAAAAATATATCTCTGGCTGCCTATTATGAGATATTGTATAGCCTGTTTGTACAATAATTTCCACATAATAATTTCAGATTGCATTCCTTGGTCTAGCACTGCAATTGTGAATTTAGAGTCTCCTATTCCAAAACACTTAAAAAAAAATGCTATCCAAGAACATAACAAACATTCTTTACCTTAGTGCCTAACAATGGGATTAATATCCAAACATTAATTGACTAAATGAACTTTAAATCATTCTCAGGATATTTACATTAATTCTCTCTATAGCCACTGCTTTTTATGGTCACCTTTTCATTTTGTCCAATTCTGTACCGTGCCACATGGCAATAAACTTACAGTAGGGACTGTCCTGAATCTGCAATGATTGGGTTGAAAAAGCCTAACGTTGTACTTGCAGAGATCAGGGACATAGACACTGATGTGCTTGTGACCTTCTAATTCCATTTAAATCACAATTGGGAGAAAGAAAAGATAGTGCCATAAGAGGAGAGGTGGCAACAAATGTATCATTAGGCAGTTGCAGCTACTATAACACAATACCATAGACTGGAAGGCTTAAAATGCAAATGTTTTACTTTTCACAGTTCTAGAGGCTAGAACTAGAATAGGTGTCAGCAAAATGGGGTTCAGGTGCAAGCTTTCTTCTTGGTTGCAGACAGCTCATTTCTCCCTCCATCCACTCGTGGTGGAAAATGATCGATTAGCTCATCATGAAGAGCTATAAACCTTCTGCAAACAACTCAGCATTCATGATCAAAGCACCTTCAAATATCTTGACATTGTGGATTAGACTTTAACAATGAATTTGGGGGGGGCACACAAATATGCAGCCGACTACACTGTCATTAATGTGTAGCTTCATGAGTTGAGAACAGGACGTGGCCACAGATCCTTTGCATTGCCTTCTGTCAAAAGTTAAAGCTTTTTAGTTCTGTTTTTTCTTTGACCAGTAGAGTGATGCAGAAAATGTATTACTGGAGTTCTAATCTGAGCTTTCAGGAGTACATGGGATTGGGCTCTCATTCCTTTGGAATTCTGCTGAAATATAAGAAAGGCCAGGCACATCTGCCACAGATCCATGGCACAGCTGAAAGGCCACAACAATCTTCGACTCTATAAATAAGGCTGGATTAGTCACTGAGTCCCAATTAAAACTTCAGTGAAATCCACAGGAGTGAAAGCCTCATGTTTCACCTTAGGGGAGACTGCAATTCAGACCAAGTAGACGAGTGAGAAAGTAAAATGGTTACTATTTTCACATTAAACTTTGGGGTAGTTTTTATGGAACAAAACACATGTAAAACAGAGAATTTCAGGGTTTTAATCTTTAGCTCTGAGATTGAATGAAATACAATCAAAAGCCATAGCCTATGTATAGCTTTGAAATGATGTAGCATTACTCACCAGGTTTCATGGATAATAGTGTTCCCAAAATTGGCAAATTAATGTTCCCAATTTTGATCAATGTAAACATTTTTCTAGAATTATGATGAAGAAAATAAAGGAAAATGTCAGAAGAGAGAAGCACATTTACACCCGGCTTCCTCAAATTTTGTATCGTGCTCTAGATTGTTATCACCTTAAGATCAGGCCATTTTCAGATTTAGTTTATATATCTTAAATGTTTATCTTTGTGGGTTTCCCAGAATAAACCCTGACCTAATTATTGTATTAATTTTTTCTCATCTTGTATCCCGCAAATACAAGAATTAGTATACCTTTGCCTTAATTCACACTGAAAGAATGAATGAGCTGACCAGGAGCACTTAAGGAATTAATGGCATAATCAAAATTCTAAATAAGACCTTTTGATTGATTGCCTAGTGTCATGTATTGACTTATTATATGCAACTCTTTAAATTTATCAGTCTGTAATAATGGACCTTGCTATCAATTAATGATTTAAACTAATTCATTTCATAGGAGAATTTACCTTCAAAGTGTCAGTGTTCAAGACTGATAATGCCACGAGATTAGTACAGCCAGATCTGGATTCGCTGATATTCCATTATAAATGCCAGTTTTGCATGTTGCATCGTATGTGATTTGAGGGCAAGATCACTTATGTGAGGGGCTGGGGATTTAGCTCAGCGGCAAAGTGCCTTGCCTGGCAAGCGCAAGGTCGTGAGTTCGGTTCCCGGTACCGGAGAAAAAAAACAAAAACAAAAACAAAAAAAAAAAAAAAAGGTCACCTATATGGGTCTCAATTTCCAAACTGGTGTGTATTACATAAAACAATATCTATCTCATGAAATAGTTGATGAAATGAAATATGTAGAATATCTAACATTCAGAAAATAACAAATACATGCTTAATATTTAAAGAGCGCCAGGCATTGATCAAACAGTATGCATATACGAATACACATTGTCTTCACATGAACACCCTGTGGTAAGTTCTATTGTTTTCATACCATTTTCCCAGAGGAACAGTAATTTGTTTAAGATTACAGTAGGCTTTCTCTTAACATTCATAAGACAGAGCACAAACATATATCTTCTATGTCTAAACTTTTAGAGGAAAATCATAGTGCATTGTGAAATATATATTATATTGTAAGTGTATATAATATATTATACATTATGTATATTTATGTATAATATATTATAAATACATATATACTAAAATTACAGGCAAGTTTTGCCAAACTTTTGATAAAAGGGAGGAGAAGCTATGTGGGTATAATAGTCCCTGTGCTTTTTGAGTGCTATGCTGAAAGTTTCTCATTCATTAAGACAAGGAAAAAGGTGTACGTAATTGATTGACAGAAATGTCAAAAGTGTCTAAATATTTAAATTGTACACTACAATTGGCTCCTTCTGCCTGGCTCATATTCTTGTGCAGAGATTAACAAACCTTTTCCCTGGATGCAACTTGAGACCCAGGGCTAAACACAAGTTTGATACTATTGTGTGCACTCAGGGTGAAATCAAATCTCTACTGGGACAAGGAAGAGCAAGATAAGTACTTGCTCTTCCTGAATTTCCTATACATTAAGCCTGTGCCAGGTACCCAGGAATAACAAAATCTGCCTGTACTGAGATGGAGACAAACCAGTCCATACTGGGTGAATAAGTGCTCCTCTCCAGTACCTATATTATAAGATTTACAGGTTATTCTACTTAACCACCACATCAGACAAGTAGAGGGTGGGAAATGGCACAGTTTTCTGGACAATATTTTCTATGTAGAGTTAGCTGGGCTGATTTGGGACATCCATATTTAAGAAACAGTTTCATGGGTTTTAAAGACAGCTTCATCTGGCCTCCCGGGAGCAGTGGCTTATATTTCTTTCTTGACTGTCCTTTCTAGTGCCCACACTCTTTCTTTTTTTATTTAAAAAAAAAAAAGAAGGAAAACATTAACACAGAGACCACCTTTTACAAAATAGCACAAGAACAGGGCAGACAATACAGAGTTACAAACAAAGTTGTCTCACTAGTGTAAAACCTGAAAGAGTCAATAAAAACTTGGAGGTATTATAGACATTGCAAAATGATAGGAAAATGCTCAAGGGTAAAGGGCACCTGGGATGTGGGAAAAGAGAAGGGAAAGAAGGAGAAATTTTGTATGCATGTAAATACAGGATAGTTAACATAGTTTTTCTACTGTCTTCTATTTCTTTGCTGAAAGCAACTGTTAATGAGTCCTTGATTGATCAATATTACATTTCTCTATTTGTTTTCACGAGGAACCACTTTGAAGATATCAATATGTAATACCACATTCTTCCTGGCTTATCTGTGGAGCCTGCTTCATCTTTTGCCTCTTTCTTCCATATATCCCTCTGTTTCTTTTCAAAACATGTTCTTCTGAGGCCAAAGGAAAACTAAGCCATTGCAGTTTGTTTTTTGTGATGGGAGGAGTTTTAAACATAGAGCCCACAGAGGGGCCCTTTCAGCTTGTTCTAAAGGTGATACTGATCACAAGTATGAAATGGTAGAACTACTTTATGAACACCTAGATGTGCTTCCAGATCTACACTCTTAGTGCTGAGGTATAGTGCTTTTGAGCAACATTGCCGGGAAATGTGAGGATTTTTATCTATCTGGAATCTCCTTGAGAAGGACTTAAGGGACTTCTGAGCCAATGTAGGACATGGTAGACTGATTACATTCTAGTTATGCTGCACATAAGAATAAGTTACAGAATCTTTCCCTTGAAATCTACAGTGTAATTACATAGCTACTTAAATTGTTATCTGAAAATAAAACAGCAGTTTTTTTGCGTACTTAAATCATGCTCCCCCCACAAAACAGTATGGAAGGTGGATTATTCAATAAGTAGCAAGACAGGCCTGATGTAGTAATTAAATAATTTGCAGTTTCGTGTGGGAAATTTTTGTCTCTTAGGCATTAGGCATGTACTCGATCGATTCTGTTAATTCATTGCATCATTTACAACATTACACCCTTGTGCCTCTTTTCTATAAAAAATGCAATTCAAGCATAGTACAATTTAGATTTCATGGTGATGTCTTATAGTATGTGTTTGTTGATCAACAGAAGAGAGATTTAAAAACAACTAAACTGTACCATGAAAGCAAATTAATAGGACCCATATTGTGATCTTGGATTCCTGATTGACTTTTATTGTACTTTGTGTCCTCAGTCAGCACAAGAAGTGCCATCACTAGAAAACTGACAATGTTCCATTGTATTAAACAAAACTTAGAGCTAGGGATATAGCTCAGTGGCATAAGCACTTACCTGGCAAGCCTGAGGTCATGAGTTCGATGGAGTCTCAGTGCTACATTAATATTATCTTGACTAACAACATAGAATTCATTTTCTTTAAAACTATGTTAAAATCCAAAATCTGAATTTATTTTGAAACCATTTTTGGTATGAGGTCTTTTTATCCCTTTTAATTTCTTCATTTACCTTGAATGTGAAAAATTCTCATAGTTATTTTACTCTACAATTTGGAGCTTGTTGTAGTTCAGATTAATGAACTTCATGTTGTCACTATCTATAGGTGGAGGAAAAAGAAAGACATTATTTCAATAATTGAATTTTAGGGTGAGGTATATGCGATGTTGTGGGAGATGGTGATATTGTTCTGAAATAGTATGTTGCTCTAAAATCATGGAACAATAATATAGGTCTTTTGAGGATGAATATCGGCTCTTGGTCAAATTACTGTATTTTAAGTAAATATAGATGTAGAAAATGAAATAACTACAGCTAACCTTTACTGAGTGCTTGCTGAGTGCTAAGAGTAGTCATTGTACATGATTCTTTATTATATTAACGGATCTGATTTTCCCACAATACATGCCAGGTGTTAATGGGTACTGAAATCTGCTCTGGACCCCTTGCCTTGACATTTTATTAAAGAATAGTTTTGCTCTAATATCCTTAAATCTTAATTTGATTTGTAAGCACTAACAAGGAAAATAAATCTTTCTGTCTTTCAGACATCATAGAGAATTTATAGAGAGATGAAGTGGCTAGTTAGTAATGAGGAAGGCCCTAAATCATGATAGTGAAGATATTCCTTTTTAGATTCCTATTCACAAATATCTACATCCTAGGATATAGACAGCCCAATGTAGGGTGAGTAGCCTGCATACGATATAAGTGAGAAAAAGAGTCTTGCTCTTCTCCCTTTTTGCTCTGGTTGCTTTTGCTGTTTTCAGATGTTTTGAAGTGTTGCCCTCTGCCATGCCACCCTGCCTTAGAGACAGCTGATCATTAACTGAAACCTCTACAAACTGTCAACTGAATAAACCCTTTCCTCTTTAACTTTGCATGTTGGCTATTTTGTCCCAGCAAGAAGAGTAAAGTAACTAAGACAGGATTTGTTACCAGCAGTGGAATCATTGCTGTGACTATACCTGAACATGTAACTCAAGAGCTTTTGGGAATGGATTGTGGGAAGAGTTTGGAAAGGTTTGGAGATGTCACCTGAAAAAGAAGAGATGGAACACCTTAGGCTACTCTGTATGAGAGATTCTGGTAAGAGCTCAAAAGACCAGAAAACCAGTAAAGACTAGGCTCAGGGAAGTCTTTCTGCTGGGAAGAAGGACTGCATTGGCTGCTGGACTCCAGATGATGTGTATTATGGCTCGGCACAAAGCTTGTGTCTATTTTGCTCATGTCCAGAGAATTTTCCTGAGACTGAGATTAAGGTCAGGAGACCATTTACTCTGGCAGAAGGAATTTCAAGGCAGATGAATGTTGAGGCTATGGCATGGCTACTGTTAGGTCTTTTAGCCAGATTTATGTTGTGAAACAAGGACACAGAGCCCAGAAGGATGATTTAAAGTGTTGTGAGTTTGACCAGAAAGGAAGCACCAATAAAGCTATGCACTGCAAAGATAGAGGGGTTGCTGAGAAGGAAGTGGAGAATAGAAAAGATGGCCTGAGGGCATCACAAGAAGCAGAACATCTCCATCATTTACAGCTTCCCAATTACAAAAGTGAAAAACTTTGCTTTGAGAGGAAATCCACAGAGAACAGTGTTCTAGAATGGCAGCGGCTGAACCATGTCTCAGAATGGTGGTGGCTGGACCGTGTTCCAGAATTGGGGCAGCACAGAGAATTTGTTCCTCAGAACTGGATTCAGAGTGCTTAGCAGTCCAGGCACGTGACCCTAGACCCAAGACATAAGAAAACCTGGCTACTTCTCCAGCTGGCAGCAGACCTTGCAATCATCCATGTAGTGCTGGTTTTAGGTGCTTCAGAATGCAATAGTTTTGGAGTTAAAAAAGGCTTTTACCCTGAATTCAGAAGGCCTGGGATGCCAGGAAGTGTGCCTCTGAAAAGACAACATGTGAAACTGTGAGGGTAAAGCCAAAGGTGCACTGGAGACCCCAGAAGTTTGGAGAAGCCAAAAACATGGGTCATCTAAAGAAAGCTGCAAGGAGAGAGCAAAATGGGCCTAAGAGAGAAGTTATGGGAGCTACTACCACCAGAAGTGCCATAGGAACAAAGTCACCTAAGCCCTTTGGAGCTCACAACTTGACAGAGATTGGCACAGATATTCCATGTGGAACTACAGGACTTAATGTCTGCCCTGCTGAATTGTGGACTTGCTTTGGTCCCACCCTTTTATATTCCCCTGTTTTAACTTTTGGAATGAAAATGTTTAACTTGTGCTTAACTTTTCATTTGTATAGGAACGCAAAGCTAAGTGTTTGACGTACATCTCTAAGGAGACTTGGCATGCAGAATTTTTAGCAATTGTGAAACTGTTAGGACTTTGGAAATTCTTACAGATGGCTAAATGGCTTTTGCATAGAGACATGCATAGTTGGACATGGGTGGAATGTTATGGTTCTAATGTAATATAATGTTGATAGACTTAACACTCATTCTTAAGGATTGTTAAACTTGCTGTAATGTTCAAATTGTGGAATGATAGGAATAAGCATAACCAAAAGAAGACTTGCCTTCTATTCTGGTGTGGAAATTCATGTGTTTCTGTTTGTACGCAGAATAGTTACAACATGTTAGGTGTAATTATAACCATGGCTTTATATGTGGAAACTGGTTTAAAGAAATGTGCCTGGTTGCCAACTTGAAAAGGAGTGGGTTGCAATGGTTGATACATTGTGTCAACTTGAGAAGTTTAGAAGCTTAACTAAATGACTAAGCAACTCTACATCCTAAGGTGTAGAGGACCTGCACTAGAGTGGGTAGTCTGTATACAATATAAAGAAGGAAAAGTGGCTTGCTTCTCCCTTTTTCTCTGGTTACTTTTGTATCTTCTACCACCATGAACTGTTGCCTCTCTGCCATGCCACCTTGCCTTGCAGACAGCTGATTACGGACTGAAACCTCTGCAAACTGTAATCTTTCCTTCTTTAACTCTGGGTGTCAGGTATTTTGTCCCAGCAAAGAAAGAAAAGTAATTAAGACAATTTATTAGCACAGATTTGTAGTACATAATGTATCCATTATTTGTGAGGAATTGGTACATCTACATAATTCGTCATAATTCTTTTTTGTGATTCCCTTTCCCTTCCTTTCCTCCTCTCTCCATGAATCTCTTAATCCTCTTCCTCTTTGAGAAAGATTCTCCTCCCTACTTCTGACTGTCTCTCATTTATTTGCTCTTTATTTATAGTTTGAGTTTTCCATACAAGAGAAACCACGCGCTATTTAAACTTATGTGTCTGATTTTTTTCTCCTAACAAGGTTTCAAGGTACATCTATTTTCCTATAAATGACTCAACTTTATCTTTCTTTGTGGCAATATTTTAAAAAGCTATTCAAAAACTGATGTAAAAATCCAATTATAGATATAATAACTCATAATCTGATAATATTGAGAAATCAGAAATGATTTTAAATGGAGAAATTATTGCTTATATATGACATTTAAAATTGAATAAATATGATGGATATATAAGACTTCATACAATGTTAAAATATATTTTAATGCTAAAAAAGGATTAAAATGTAAATAATAAGAATAATAGACTATAATACTTTTACATGACTGGAAGAGTTACAAGAAAATTAAAATCATTTAAAGTACTAGAACACAGGATAAACTGATTTCATTAAGAATTTGCTTAAAAATAAGACATTTAAAATTGAAGGATTTTAAGTAAAACATTCATAACATCTCATGAATCAATTACACCATTCCTATGCCTACTAAAAATGACAAATAATTTCAAACTAAAGTGAAAATTTTCAGTGAATAATACAAGGCACTTTTATTGACTTAAATCAAAACTTTGATTATTAATATATCACTTGCCATTGTTCATCAAAGAAACCATACTTGAAGCCTCCTATGAGGTTAACAACATGTAGAACAAACAACTATATTCTCAGAATATTTTTTAAAAGCTTAACAGGGAATATTCACACCCATGTTATAATATAATCCAGAACAACTTCTTTTCCAAGTAAAAATTATTCCTCTTCAGTCGTTATTGCCCGAAGATGTAGCAGATGATTTTCCTAATCAACCTAGATCTTTCCATCTTGCTTTGTAGTACCCTGCAGTTGGCTTTGTAACTGTATAAACAGACCACCATAAAAGTCACATATACTTTTTGTCAAAGTGTGGTATCCCTCTAGGGAGACAAAGCAAAAGCAAAATCAATATTATGGTACAATTATGAGGTAATGACACTGCTTCTTTTATTAGAAAAAATCATTTAAGTTCATTGCTTAAACATCACCTTGAAGAGTAGCTTAACTGGAACAATTAGTGTTTCTGGAGTTCCTCTATCAACTGTAGTTGTAACATATTTGAAATCAACAAAGAGACCTAAATAGGCCCCAAAATACCTACCTACCCTATATATGTGCAGTTGTGTAAATGCTGCCAAAATACAACTTTCAAAAAATTTACCTTCTTTCCACAAGGTGGCGGTATTTTCAACATAGACAGACAGACGCGCCAACTGACCTATTTCCAGGACAAGAAAATATTTTTTTTTTGTCATTAAAGAAGAGGAAAAGGTAGAATTTTGTGAATGTATGAAAGGAACATTCTTGCTGGGCCTGTTTTGTCAACCTGAACAATGTTTTATGTAAGTATAAGTGAAAGAAATATACTATTTTATTTATTCAATAATTAAGAAGAGTAATTAATTAACCTGTTAATACACAAGTATTTATTCCCTATGTTCTATGCAGTGTTGTCTTTCTGTATATAATGAGCAGATTAGTAAAAAGTCAAACAAAAAACCCATCAAAATAAAACGTTTCATTAAACCTTTACTCTGTTAGTACCGTAGATTCTGCTCAGGTGAACATAGGACATACAAACAAAATGTGTAAGTGGATCATGAAGTGTACTATGATACAGTCTGGGTAGAAAATATAAAGGATACAGGATGTCTAGGCTGAGTTTGGGACTGTGCTGCAGTTAAATAATTTGATCACTCAAATTTTTTTGATAAGAAGCAACTTTTTATTGGATTAGGTCTGCGAAGAAGGTAAAGAAGGAAGACTTACAGATAACATGATTTACTATATTGTCAGGATTTGTTTGTTGTGGGTTTTTTTTTTATTACTTTTGTGACACTGGATAAATCTCTTAGTTTATCTGTGTTTTGATTTCCCTATCCAGAAAAGGTAGATAATATCTAATATATGGGATATTTCTAAGGAGTAAATGTGTTAATATATATTTAGGAAATTATGTCATTTAGAGCACATAATGATATTATCTTAAATTGAGTTCTCAAAAGCTGAATCTGTAATAATAATGTCTCTGTTCTAAAATGCTTAATAACTAACATTCAAATAAGAGCAAGGGAACTATATTTGTGTAAATGGACTCTTCCTGCTGGATGGAGTACTCACCTACCCTATATATGTGCAGTTGCATAATGCATCAGCGAAAAGAAGGGTTGGGGAGATAGAAATAGGAAACTGATGGAATGAGGATTTGATTCCACCTCTTTCTCCATGGTTGTGACCCATTCTTTCTGTTTTATTCATAATTTGGGCAAAAAGAAGTCTTCCATAAAGCCCAGTCTTGCTGGAATTGAGCAGCATCTCTGAGACCTTGGTTCCATACTTAGCATGGAAAGATCATCTAGCAGATGAAAACTGTTGTTCTGAGTTGCTGATGCATTGCAGTGATTGCTGAGGCAGCAGCAGAGAAGACAGAGCATGCTGAGACAGCAAGTGGATCTTTGCACTGTGGGCCGATAGTGTAAACACTTGCACGCTACCGCCCCCTGATCTTCTACCTATTACCTATTCCACACTACAATTGGCTGCTTTCATTTTGGTTTACAAATAAGATTGATTTCAACACTGAAACTGACAAAGGTTCATGAAACTTCCAAACTGAAGAGACTGAAGGAGACAAAGCAGGACTACTAGTGGAAATAGTTTAATTTGCTTGGGTAATCAAGTAGGTCTTTGAGTACTGCCGTATTGTTTGGGTGTCAGTCAAAGCCCCATGTATTCAATGATTGGTTTCCAGAATGGTGCTTTGGGAAGTAACCTTCAAGAGGTGGAGCCTAGTGGGAGGTTCTTAGCTCCCTGGAGGAGTTCTCTCAAGCAGGATTATGGGACCCTGGTCTATTCCTGTTCCTGTCTCTCCCTCTTTGTTTTCTGATGAAGTGCACAGTTGGCCTCACTCCTTCCACAACGTGCTCCTTTTGCCAAAGGCCAAAGCAATGAAACTACCTGATGGAACCCTGGGACCTCCAAGTCATAAACCAAAATAAACACTTTTCTTTATTAGATAATTACCTGGATATTTTGTTATTGTGAGGCTAATTCAAGTACCTATTACATGCACCAGATTTATACAGAGTGAAGTAAATAGTGTCTTCAAAGTTGGAAGTTTAAAATGTTTACAGAATGATAATATGGGGGCCAGGGATATAGCTTAGTGGCACAAGCACCTGCCTGGCAAGCACAAGGTCCTGAGTTTGACCCCTGGTACAAAAAAAAAAAAAAAAAAAAAAAAAAGAATAATGATATGGTTCACCGTGATATAAGTAACAAAGAAACTAAATTCTGTTTCGCATGCTTGAAAAATGTCATATTTGCCTTATAGAATCATATAAGACATCATAGAGAATGAGCATTTAAAATGGGTCTTGAGGAATGATGCTATCTAGACTGATTCAGGGAAATGATAGTGAGATCCTTAATAAGTCTCAACTTGGTATTTGTGGTCTTTGTGGGGTAAAACCTTTGTTTGAAAGGTTATTGGGAGATTTATTGTCTTCATGTTTTAACACAACAGCTGTAGACAAGATTGCATACTCATAAAGATCAAATGATCAACTTCTTTATAAAGATCTGTACTGTTTTAGGTCTTTTCAACATACACTACTGCATATTTTTAAAGACCTTCATTATCAAAGTTTTGTTTTCTTACAACATCATAGACATCATAATAATCAGTTAGATATTAAAAGAAAGTATGCGTGTGTACTTTTTTTTAATCTGTTTGTTTTGTGCTGGGTGGATTGCATCTATGATTTTCTATGCATGTTAGGCAAGTGTTTTTATGCTGTGCTACACCACTAAGCCTTGCCATAAAAATCTTTTTTCGGAGTTCACAGGTATCATTCCCCAAGGGTCACAAGTGACCAACTTGTTGATCCTGGTCATGAAACTAATCAGTACTTAAAAGCCTGCTTCAAGATTGGTGAATTCCTGTCATTTTGACAGTAATGATATTGCTTAATTCCAGAAATCCAAATCCCAATGTTCAACATCAATAATTATTAAAGCATTTCTTAAACATATAGGAAAATTATGTAAATCCAAGTTTATGCACATGAAGGAATTAGAAAGAAAATACTCAAAAATTTGTCTTTATATTTTTAAAAATGTTGGATAGCAAAGACATAACAGGGAAGCCAGAGTATATTTTAGGGAGATATAAATGCACTAAGAAGAAACAGCCACAAAGACAAACAACCCTGAAATATCCATTGACTGTGGACTTCTGATCTGTAAACTGTATCTCTTTTAATGCCTTCCCATGAGTTTGTTGTTGAACATGAACTTGAGTTCAGCAGGCCACTCAGGTAGAAAAATCCAATCTGGAATTAGAACAGCTGATTTGAAGCTCTAATGAGAAATCAAGACTGGAAATGTAAATTAGGGAATTACCCACACAGAGATGAGAGTGGAGCTATGGGAGCAATTGCCATAAAAAAAGGAAGGTGCATCGAATTGAGCAGTGGTTATCTTACAGTTTTCTGGAATCAGCCAGCAGTTATTTTAAAAACACATATCCCAGGGTATATATGGTAAATCTTGGGTCAGAGTCTTTGGAAGAGGGGATTAACTCAGAATCTACTCATTTTGAAAAGCATCTCCATACAAACAATCTATAAATACCCTCTTTAAAATAACAGAAGAAATGCTACAAAAACATAGGTGGAAAAACAGAAACAATTTTTCTCATTTGATATAAAAATGAAATCATATAAAAAACATTTCTGTGCTCTATCTTATGCATTGTAAGAATCATAGGTATGTTGAATTGGGGTGATTTTGTTTCTACACTAGCAAGTATTCTTTTAACTTGTACCATAACAAAATAATTTCTTTTTTCTGTAAGCATTTTCATCATTCTGTTTTAAGAAGTATAAATTAACTGTGCCTGTACAACTGAGAATTAACCATTTCTTCACATAATTTATGAACAATGAGATTAACATAGAACTTTGCTTACTACCTGCAAAAGAACAAATTGTTCAGTAATGCAAAGGGGTATCATTAAGAAATATAAATCATTTTGGTAAAGAAGAATGTATGATTAGTTCAAAGGGCAGTACTTAATGTTTCTAATAACACTGCTTTTGTTTTCTACTATATGTGAGAAAATATTTGCTTCTAGTATTTTATTTTATCACCCTATATACATGCTTTCATCATTAACTCTCTTTCTTTAAGAAATTGCCAAGTTCAATATGTCCTTCGTGTACTCCCAAGGTTGAGGTACTCACATTCTCTGAATTACGTGTTTTTAGTTAAAAGGCCACTACCTTTTCCACTTTGTGATTCCTGTTGGCGTTTTCTTTTGTCATCTGTTTTTTTAATTTTATTTTAAAAATAAAACAGATATTAACATACACACAGACATGAACAAAACAATCCAAAAACAATGAAAGCAATACAGAATTTCAGACAAGGTGATAGGAAATGAACAATGGTTGCTGTATTACATATTGTTATCTTTAAATTGGTTATTCAGTTAAACAAATATAGGTTGTGAAATTATAGGAAAGCACTCAAGGGTAAAGGGCAACTGGGATGTGGGAAAAGAGAAGGGAAAAAAGGAGAAATTTTGTATGTATGTATATACAGGATAGTTAACATAGTTGTTCTACTGTCTTCTATTTCTTTGCTGAAAGAAACTGTCAGTGAGTCCTTGATTGATCAATATTGCATGTCTCTATCTGTTTTCATGAGAAACCACTTTGAAGATATCAATATGTAATACAACAAGGATTGTTTATTTCCTACCACTTTGTTTATAACTCTGTATTGTCTGTACTGTTCTTTTGCTATTTTGTAAAACGTTGTCTCTCTGTTAATGTTTTCCTCCTTTTATTTTTAAAATTAAAAAAACAAATATAGATATGTAAGATTATCAAACAATTAAATATTAACTATTCCTTACCATAAAGAAATAGAAATTAGTAGGATAATTATCTTAGCTATCTTGTGTATGCATATATACATATTTTTCCCTTCTTTATTTCTTTCCTCTGATCCCTCATCCCAGTTTTGTGGTATGCATGTGTTTCTCCTTCTTGCTGAGTAATAACCAATCCTTGGCATAATCACAGATTCTGAAGGTAGTGCTGTTAACTAGACTAAGTAAAGAAGCATCCTTTACTGAACTTCAAATATTATTTCCCTCTCACAAAATGGATTTAGAAGCTACATGTTTTGCTATTTAAATCCTTGTTACGTGTTCATCACTTGCCCTTTGCCTTAAGAAATTTTCAAGGACCAGCTTTTAGTTCCTTTGTAAAAGTATCATAAAATTCTCTTCATATGAAAGTACCAGTTTGCTTTACTTTCAATGCTCCCATTTAAAAAATAGATTTATTATCAGGGAGTTTCAGTGACTATAAAGAGAAAAAGAACTCAAACATATGGTTGTATGTCACTGAGGAAAATGACATTAGAGACTAAACATTTAATAACTCTAAGCAAGGAAAGTTACAATGGAGATAAACCATTTCCAAAGCAAAAAGCTGGCAAGTCTGTACAATAGCCTGCATTATAAATCTACACACTTGGTCAGGTGATAACATTTATCTTAGTACTGATGAATATATGTGCAATTACTCTCAACACAATGAGTTCTGCCCTACTGCTTTTTAAATTCTTCTCTGTATATAAAGCTTTTGAAAAGAGGTGGAAAACATCCTGAAGGCATATAATTATATAAAAATATACGCTGGAAACTCTGCCAATGAATCATCAAGAAAGTGAAAAATACATTGAAAACTATTTTTTAAATTTGTTATTTCAAAACATGTTTACTGAGTTCTTAAATATGCTGGATATTGCTGTAGCTGCCGTATGGCAGTCAGGAATGACAGTCAGTGTTTGTATGGCATTTCCCTTCTGGAGAAAAAAATATAAGAAAAAAATTATGAAGCATCGGGACTGTTAAGGCAAAGGATATGTAGTATGTGAAGAACACTCATGCCAATGTTATACAGCACCAGTTATTCTTTTGAGGAGATATAGAGTCAGTGGTATATCAAGAAGATGAAAAACATATCCAAAGTTATGAGATCTAACAAACTGTCCAGACAATGGTAGATGCTCAGGAAGGCTACCCAGTGGGGTTCCAGTAATGTAGATACCAGAGATGGTTCTCGAGATTGGAGTATGGCCCACAAAGAAGAGAAAGTGTGAAAGGAAGTCAAGGTGGGACAAAAATCCCAAAGAATGATCATGCAATTGGAAAATCATTGAAGGATTTTAGCAAGAAGACTGAGCTGAGCTGATTGCACTGGCTGAAACTACTTTGTGTGCTCAGATGAAGGCATTGAAGTAGGACACATGATCAGTGAAAAATGGACCAGCTGAGAGAGTGAGTGGCAGAGGCTAAGAAAGACACCAAGAAATGGGAGTACAAATACTACTCTCTATTATACTTGCTTGAGAAACTTGCAAATGCCTGGTGTTTCATTTCATATTTTAAGAATGGGAGTGTCTTTTTGAAATCTTACTCTCATAAGGAGCTGATGAACTCTGGAAGTCCACTCAGCATGATTGCTCACAAAAAATATTTTAATTATGATCATGTTTTGAGCACGATTTTATCATCTTATAGTTTAGATGTGGATTTTGAGCTAAAGACAGTATAACTAGTTTTTTATTAGCTTTCAGCAAGTTTTTTATAGGGAGCTTCCCAAGCTGAGGGTGGTGGTGCATGCCTATAATCCCAGCACTCTAGAGGCTGAGGCAGGAGAATTGCTGTGAGTTTGAGGCCAGTGTGGGCTGCAAAGTGAGTTCAAGGCAGCCTGAACTGCATAGTGAAACCTTGTCTCAAAAAGACACACACACACACACACATACAAAGGGTAGCTTCCCATACCTCTGAAGTACAGGGTATAAAGTAGTCTTTTTATCCGTTTATGGCTGTTCTCAGTACTCAGTCATAAAAGAAATAGGAGAATAGCATTTTAATATCTTATTCACAACCTCAGTTGTCTGCTTGTTCCTTGCATAAGACTTTCATTTAAGCATATCTGACTCGATGACAAGTAAATGAGGTCGATAGTATTTCCTGGGTATGGCCATACAGTATCTTGCATCCCATATGCTTCTGCAAACATTACCACTCTGCCAGCCAGATGTGGAGCCCAATTACTTTCTCCCTGAATCTGGACCAGCTTGTGATTAACTGGCAAACAACTGAGTAGAGCAGAAGTAAAGTAACATGACTTGTAAGACCGGGTCATAAAAAGCAATGTAATTTCTGGCTTGTTAGCTGGGAAACTTATCTTTGGCGCTCAGAGTTATGTTATAGGGTTTCTGTTGAGTGTACCATGCTGGGAGGAAATGCAGGCCCCAGGAAGAAACCATGTGAGGATTCTAGTGTGCAGTACAGGCTGCGGTTTCAGCTGGCTCACCAGACACTTTTAGATAAATTCAGTTCCATTTATTCAAATCGCTGTAGCCTTTATACTTTTCTAGTCAAGGCTTCTGAGACCAAGGGGGAAAATCCATGCTTTTCTGTTATCTTCTGTGTGAAGACAGAGAGAGTTCATGACCTTAACTCTTTCAAAACTCATTGCTTTGAGGAGTGCCACGCAGTAATAGTAAGTGTAATAGTCAAAATGATCCCCAGGCATTGTAATTACAGAGTCAGTTATATTCACCAATAATATTTAAATGAGAAATGCTCTCAGAACAACAAGGATTTAATTAGAAGAATTCTCAAGAATGTCAGTTCCATTTATTTTCCTATTATTTATGCAACTGGGTCAAGATAAGGTTATATATATAGGATAAAGAGATATTATTGATGCTAATTAAATTCACTTGAATTTATTCTTTTTTTTTTAAAGAAACACAAAAATCTCTTTAATTCTTAGAATGTCTCTGCTTCCATTGTTATTTTAGGGTTTTTTTTGGCTTTGTTTCTTTTGTACTTTTCATCAAAAAAGGGGAAAATCATCAAACACCAGATGACCTACCACTAAACTCTTTATTTTACAATGCTATGAAATATAAAGTAGCAGATAAACCATAGGATCTGAGGAATCCACTGAATTATTTATTATAAAATGAACTTGGTTAATGTCTCATCTTTTTTTATTCTTAGATTTAAAAAAAACAATAATATGTGTCATATTTAGACTTAATAGAAGGAAAACCAGACAGTAAACGAAGATAGTTTTAACAATCTAGGTTGTCTCATTTCCCCATGGAGCTCTGTACACTGTATTTATTATTCAGAAGTATTCAATATGCCACCCTTCCATGACAATGTGAACTCTAGGTTTTAGTCACTTACTATTGTTTACAATCTTCAGGCTTATGTTATAAGCCCCTCTCATTGCCTGGGGATTTATAAGCAACAGATAAGTCAAAGTTATGCATATCAGTTCAAAAACTGATGAGGCTGGATCCTTTTCTTGTTACAAGGAGATAAAACATATTTTGATCACAGGAAAGTTAACAGGTTGTATATGTTTTTTGTCATACATTTCTATTGAGGAAAATTATGTAAAAAGTTAAACACTATGTAGATTTTAAACAGCATATTAATGGAATTCATGCAGATTTAACCTATTGGAAGCTTTACATAATTCTGTTAGTCTGATATAAATGTAATGCTGATAAAAGATTACTTACATGGATACTTTGTGTTTTTTTAATAAAACTGGGTGTTCAAGGTAACCATTTAATAAATATTTTTCTTCACATCAATAAATCATATCAGTGATCACGTATGTTCTTTTCAAGTTTTTTTATTGTAGTATATCTTTACTTTGGAAGAATTTTTGTTCTTAAGCTATGGACAAATATAATTTAAAAATATAATTAGCTGTTTATTCATTTTACTACAATGAATACTTGCATATTCAAATGTTTTCATATCTATTGCCCTTTCAAAAGTGTCATTTGAGGAATTTGTACTCAGTAATTTTAAAAAGAGTATTGAGGAGCATTCTTTAGATATAGAAGGGTCAATGACCACAGAGATTAGAGATTCTCTGATTTGCTGGCCATGGTTCCTTCTCAACTGCTTGCACAGAATCTCTGGCAGCGCAACTCCACTGAAATTCCATTACTTCAGGGCTGCAGTGGTCCTTGAGTTGTTGAACTCAGTGGAAACCTCTCAGTAGCATTGGATCCATCCTCTTCTTAGTTCTCAAGATGTCAGCCACTTGCACTTTTGTGCTGCTTCTCGTGTTGCTTTCACTACATATTTTGCTGCATGTCCTTATTAGGCCTGAAAATGATGGAATGTACAAGTAAATAAATAAGAATTAAAAGTGAATGTCATAAGCACTGTAAGAGATCTAAAAGTGCATGTGAAATAGCCCATGCCTTAAAGCCCATTTTATTATAGACTGGAAAGTGAGATGCGTACTAATAAGCATAAAACAAGGAGAAGGAGGACTGAATGACCTGTCTTCCTTTCCCTCTCAGGTCACTCAAAAGTATGGTGCACATAGCAGCCAGAGATATTTTAAAACACCAGAAGTACAGTGTCTTTCCTACTGCGTCTCCAACTAGAGTAGCTTTCTATTGGTTGAGGTCTGTATGAGTTAGTGCATTCTACAGAAACAGAGTCAAAAGGAAAAAAAAAGGTTTTATGTAAATGGCTATCTCCATGCTGCAGAGCTACAGGGCAGCTCAGTCCAAGAGGCCGGAAGCTCCAGAGCAAGAGGGATCAAGGATTCAGTGACAGACTGAGACTGAAGAAGTGGGAGCTCCCTGGAGGGTCACTGGTGTGAGTCCAGGTGGAAAGGGTGAAGAAGCGGGAATATGATGTTTGGGATCAATGGCAGTAGAAAAGGCACACCTGCTCAAGCAGAAGGCACTCTGCCAATGCCAGCTGACTTCATTTTTCCCTCTGAGTTTACCCAGGCTGCAAGCCTAGTTGATAGTGCCGCTCAGATCAAGGCAGGTCTCCCACGTCAGGTTGCTGGCCCACACTCGCATAATCCCTGGGTACTTTCATAGACATACCTGAAAGTCTGCTTTGCTAATATACCAGGTATCTCCTAATCCAGTCCAGTTGACTGTCACAGTTCTCTGTGAGAGGCTCCCTGTACTACCTTTGGAAGGGGACTGTTTGGAGGAGAAAGAACCATATTTCCTCATGCTGCAGGAGCTCTTCTTCATTCTGTGTGCATGGAGTCAGTTTAAGATGAACATCAAGCAGAAAGCAAGTAATAAAAGATTGGAGAGGATACACCTTAGGTAAAGATTAGTTAGCTCCTCCAACTTGAAAAATATTGGTAGTTGGGGTATAGTGCAATCTATGTAGGCATGTGAAATTCATTTGTCTTTTGGCACTAGTAATTGAAGCTCCTTTTCCCAGAAAAGGTTGATTTCTAAAGGAAAAGAAGATATGGAAGCACCAAGACTTGTTTAACACTCTTTTATATATATATACATATATATATGGTATCTAACCCATTTAATATGTTCTGAGGTTTCAATATTAAATGCAGATCATGACATATTATGATCAATGATGGTGATATATATGTATTACTATAAAATCATTTACTTAATATGTAGTTGGTGAGTATCCACTTGTTGTATATAAAGTATGCTATCGTTAAATTTTAGTAAATTATTGTAGGATAAATAATAGAAGTGAATGCCATAAAACTCACTGAGTGCTTGATTTGAGCTTGGTATTTATTTTTTAACATGATAGTCACTAATAATTTATCAAGAATAAGAAGTTTCTCGTGGCTTAGAGGAGCTCAGTGATATTAAAATCTTTAAAGACAAATATGAAGATATGTAACCAATTGGCTGAAAACCACTGCTGTTTTTAAGTCTGTAAATAATTTAAGCATTCAGAAGACGACATTGGAGACAATAAGCATAACTTTGATGATAATGTACACATATTTAGTATTTATACTGTTCCCTCTGCTCTGATTGCTTAACCTTCAAACAATCTCTCACGATATACATGTGATTATGCTCCCCATTTTACTGATGAAGGAAGAAAGGGACAAAAGCCTTAAATAAATTGACCCATGATGCGTAGCTAATAATGGACAGTGGTAGCACTTTTAACTAATTCTTGTTTTCTGCAGAATTCAAAGCTTCTGAAAAATAAATTTGCTGGACTACCAAGTTTATAATTATCAAGTTATGTGAAATTAAATTACAATGATTATGATAGAAATATTTACCCATTACTGTGTTATATTCCCAATACTTAATTAGCATGTGATGAATTTCATAGAACAGTATTGTTATAAGTGAAAACTGGGAAGCAGAGAAATTACTGGGTGACCTAAGTCATTTCTACTTCCAATTACCATAAATATTTGAGCTCTCAGGAAAAAAATTCTCTTTTGAGCTGACTTTGAGTGAATCACACTTTAGGAACTCATCCTAAAAGATGCTCTCAATCACTCTTGGAGACAGAGGACGCAATGAAGCTTGACATATTGCTGGCATGTTGCGAATCCCCATACCTGTCAAGATTTTGAAAAACATAAAAGTAGTTTTCAAATATTCAAGCCTGGGCTTGGGGGAGACTCTGAGTCTCACAATTCAAAAAGAAATAAATTGTGTCAAGTGTTTACTACTCAAATCCTCCCCCAAAATTGGCATGTCAGATTTGCAGGAGAGGATGGATGCTTCCTCTCAGTATTCAGTAGTAGCAAAGAGAGAGAGTTTCAGAGAGGGAGTTTTAAATGGCACAGAATAGACCAGCGGAACTACGGTGCAGATGGGCTGTGAGACCTAAAATGCAGCTAAGAAATGCCCAAAAGATAATCTTACTTTTATGAATTTGTCCACTTTCATATTTCTCACTTACATCTGCTTTCAACTCTGAAGTTATAGGAGATACATTTTTTAAAAAGTCAAAAATATAGACAGTGATTCCCAATGTACCTGTACAAACTCCTCTCACATATTTTATTTTAAAAAGTATTACCGCATTTTCATTCCACAAATGATCAAGAACCTTAAAGGCATTTAGACTAAAACATGAAGTATATGTAAACTATTATTTCTTTGCCTACATTTTGCAGTAATCATTTATTAGCATCTTGGAATTTATCCTGATAATTTTATTTCAATGGTTTGCATACCTATACAAGTGCATGCACGCTTGTAGATCATGGTAGCTTTGGGAGCACTGTTTGGTTGTTGTTGGTTTGTTTTGTGGATACTAGGAACTGAACCCTAAGCTCCTGGATGCTAGACAAGTGGTGTAATACTGACTTATCCCCACAGTCATTATGTTATTTTTGTGACAGGGTCTAACTAAACTGCCTAGGCTAGCCTTGAACTCATACTTGATCTTCCTGCCTTAGCCTCCAAAGTTGCTGACAATAAAGATATACATGCCACCACATCTGGCGCATTTTTTTCCTTTTTTTTTTTTAACAATGTGACAATGTATATTAGATATCTTTTCAAGTTATTCTCCCAAAGTTAGGATGAAGGTTAAATAGAAATGGGCATCCTATTTCTTTAACCAATTATATATCAATGGGTACAATGTATATTTAGTTTGTATCTTATATTTTTGTTGGTGTTTTTGTTTCTAAGCATGATGCTGTGGAAACTCACTTTGACCCATGGTTGGATAATTGACTCCAGATTTATATTCATATAATATATAACTTTAAAGCTGGATTCTGAGCATGAGGCGATAGCAATATCAGAAATGAAGAAGTGCTAGGAGACACTGCAGTTCCACCCACGCAGTGTGTGCTTTCTCACATAAAATAGTATAAATTGTTGCAGAAACAGATCTGCAGAGTCAGTAGATAGGAAATCAATCTTAGCAAAGGAGTAGAAACTGTAAGAAAGAGAACTGTATAGCCTTTTAATAATCATTCATGGCATTTCCCTATTGAAAGTTCTTTCCTTGATTTTGGCATTGCTTACTGTCACTCATATTAGGTCATTTTTGTGTGATTTGTAATTATTTTATTTGGATTTCATAGCTGCTGAGAATTTTATTGTTTATGAGAATTCCTTGAGACTTCTGCTGGGGGAGCTTTCTATAGGAACAGATCCTTTTCTCACCCAGATCATGATAAATTTCAGCATTTGGATATGTCTGTTTTGATCTCTCACCAATGTACATATTCATAAGACAAAGTCGTGTTGCAGAGTGACATTTGATTTTGTATTTTTATTTACCACCTAGGAAAATGAAAGCTGATAAGGGTTGTATAGGATACTGTTTAAAAGAAATGTAATTACAAGATAAGGTGTCTACAGCAAAGGAAGTGGAGCAAGAAGAAACAGGAAGTCAGGGTGAAGATGTGGTATCTTTCTGGCTACTGCTAAGTGTGACTGATGACTCCATCCTTGTGATTAGGACGCTGAACAACTTTAAAAATTGCTTCACAGTGAGTGTGTACGGTCGGGGGATGAGAGGGTCAGTTAGTATGTTTGTTTGTTTTTTTTTTGGTTTTTCTCCGGTACCGGGAACCGAACTCACGACCTTGCGCTTGCTAGGCAGGCGCTTTTGCCGCTGAGCTAAATCCCCAGCCCCGAGGGTCAGTTAGTAAAGAGAAAAAATTCATCCCCTGGATTCTGTCTCCCATTGGTTAAAAGTACTGGGTGTGATTAAAAAAATAAAGTAAATCATGAAATATTAAAATTGAATTACAGTAAAATACACCTTGCCATAAATCCCTTCAAAATACTCCCACTCATCTCTAATGTATTTATCACATCATTTTTACCAGTTTCGGAAGCAGTTTTGGAATTTCTCTTTTGTATCTTTAGTTGCACTGATATGGCTGCCTTGAAGTCCTGAATCAATTCAAAATTTTTGACTTTTGCGGTCATTTTGATTGTGAGAAAGATCCAGAAGTAGCAAGGTGCCAGGTCCAGTGAATAAAGTGAATGAAATGACTCTAAGATTTATTGTGAACCTGTATTTTCACTGAATAGCACTTAATACCAGCCATCAAGATAATTTTGATCACATCTCAACAAGACACAAAAGAAGACTTCCAGAACTGTTTCAGGAAGTGACAAGAATGGGCTAAGTGTGTTGCAAGGGAGAGGGCGTATTCTGTGAGTGATTAACACCAATGAGTCTCTTGTAAGAAATTGTTTAACTTAAAAAAATTCACCATGTATATCAATTACCCCTGTACACAAATGAGATTTGAACTTCTCTGAATTGCAGTATGGCTTATGCATGGGTTCATAGAAGACTTCTGTAGTGCAGTATTCCTCCTGTTTAACAAGGAATCCCAGAGGCTGAAGCAGGAGTCACAGAGCATGAAAGGGGTTATGAGATCCGGAGTTGTGTCTGAGTAAGGTCTTGTCTGGAGAGTCAAAAGCTATCAGGAATACAATACTTGGTCACTTAATCCCTTATAAATTTCTTAATATTCTGGACTCTCAACTTAGAAAATTCAAGCCATCATTAAGGTTGATTTAGTCAAAAGACAGGTGAATAATTCTAGGGTTATATGATGCAGTTTTGATCTAGTCTGGTCTGATTTTCCTGTGGGGAGCATTTTTCCTTTACATTTCCCTCGTTTTCTTTTGTTGTTCTTGTTGTTTTTTTGTTTTAGTCTTTTTGAGACAGGGTCTCGTTACGCAGTTCAGGCTGACCTTGAACTCACTTCGTAGCCCAGGCTGGCCTCGAACTCACAATGGTCCTCCTCCCTCAGCATCCGGAGTGCTGGGATTACGGGTGTGCACCCCCACACCGGGCTGTACATTTCCCTTGATAACTGTTAACCTTCATGATTTATACATAGATAGGAATACATACTTCTTTTTTAAAAATTAACATATATCAGTTGTGCATACTACTGGAGTTTAGTATGACATTTCTGTATGTGCATGCAAAGTACGTTGATCAGAACCAATCATACTTCTTTCATATTTCCTCACTACTACACAATTTTCAGTGCCTAAAATGACTATATTACCTTCAGTTCAACATTGGAAAATTTCTATGTATGAGAGAAACATACAGTATTTGCCTTTTGGTGTCTACTTTATTTCAATTAACATAGCATCTGTAGCTGCATGTGTTGCACTACAAACAATAGGGTTCTATACTTTTTTCTTGGCTGAATAAATCATACAATTGTACATATTTACCACATTTAGTATGCTGTCATCTGTGGATGGAAACCTAGGCTGATTCCATGTCTTAGCTATTCTGAATGGTGTCCTAATAAAGACAGACATGTAGGAATCTCTTTGATATGCTACTTTCACTCCTTTTGGTTATATTCCCAAGAATGAGGTTACTAGATCCCATGTAGTGATATTTTTAGTTTTTTAGAGTTCTTTCATAGTGCTTTCCATAGCGTCTGTACGAATTTACATGCTCACCAACAGTATATGTTTCCTTTATCACCATATATATAAAACATTATTTTTAATAATCATTCTAATTGGGGTGGGATGATATGTCACTGTAGTTTTGATTTTCATTCTCTTATGGTTTATGATATTGATAATTTTTTTGTGTATTTATTACTATTTATATTTCTTCTTCTGAGAAGTGCCTATTCAAGATATTTGTCCATGTTTCAAATTGGATTACTTTTTCCATGTTTTAAATTCTTTATTTGTTCTAGATATCAATCCTTTGGCACATAAAGAGCTGGCAGAGATCATTTTCCCTCAGGTTTCACATTGCTTCTTTAGTGTGCTGTTTATTTCTTGCTGTGCAGATAGTTTGATGTGATCACATTTGCTTTTATATAGACTGAGAGAAAAGGGTCAGGTTTTAATCTTTCAATATTCAATCCAATTTTCCCAGCACCATTTGTTGAAAAAGCTGATTTTCTTCAATGAAAGTTTTGGAGCCCTGTTGATAATCATGCAGCTGTAGCTGTATGTGTTTCTTTCTGGAAGTTCTATTCTGTTCCATTGGTGGATGCATCTGTTTTTATTCTAAGACCATGTTGTTCTGATTACTATGGCTTTGTATTATATCTTGAAATCAGGTACTGTGATGTTTCCAGTTTGAATGTTTGCGTTCATCACCTTCTCATTGTTGGCAGAAAATTTCCAAAGGAGGAGAGGCTTATTTGGGCTATTGGGATTTAGAGGTTTTGATTAATATTTTGATGACTGCAAGACTGAAACGACATAGCAGAGGAATTTAGCAGAGGAAAAATGTTTACATCATGGTGGCCAGAAAGTCGAGTATGAAGGGATCAACCATGGAGAAAAATATATCCCTCCTCCACCTCTTCTGACCAGCCCATTACTGATGTCAGCTGTGAATTCATTGTCCATGGATGAATATAGCACTTTTGTGATTCAAGCATCTTCTTCCCCAAGCTCATATCTAGTCAGCACCTTTTATACTTCTGTAAGAATTTGGATTGTTTTTGTAGCTCGGTTGAAAAATGCATTTCTAGTTCTTTTATTCTTGTGGATGTGGTTGCTTTTTTATGTTCCATATTTTGTGTTTAATGTCTTAAGATATGTTCCATATCATGCATGAATAAATGTAACATGCTACTGTGTTTCAGGTGAGAGATGATCATCTATTTTTCTATACATTTGTGTAAAGGTGTGTCTGTCCATCTTTTTTATATATATTTTTAATTTTAAAAATTAAAAATACTGATAAAACAACAATGGAGACAAAATCAAAACAACAGAAAAACCACAAAAATGATGCATGACCTCAAAACAAAATGATAGAAATTTACAATGGTTGCTATATTACATATGGTTATCTTCATCAAAGTTGCTCTGTCCACTAGACATAAGAATGTAAGATTGATCAAACAAGCAAAGACAGTAACAAGTAAAAAACAAACAAAAAAATATAACATTGGAAAAGATGTGGAGCTTCACCATACAAGACAGTAAGGGTTCAACAATGGTTCTTATACTGCATATTGTTTTCAGACCAGTCATTCTGATTATCAGATTCAAGCATGCCAAATTGGTCAAGAAAAAAGAAAATTTTAAACACTGACTCTTCCTTTCAAGAAATTACAGACATCAGCAATACATCTATCCCAGCTACCCTTGTATATGCATATAAATTTTGATTTTCATTTTTAAAAACCCAAAATAACAAAAATAAATACATAAGTAAAACAGCATAGAGAGCAATAAAAATGATATAGAATTTCAAAACATGGTGATAGGATTTTAACAATGGTTGTTGTGTTATATAATGTCATCTTCAAAATGGTTGCACATATAACCAAATATAGGCATGAAAGATTGATCAAACAGTTACACATTAACAATTTCTTTCAATAAATTAACAGATATTAGTAGTAAAATTATCCCGGCTGTCCTGTGTATATATATTTTTTACCTCTTCCTTCTTTCTTTTCTTCTCCCCTAGTTCCTCCCAGTTTATCTATCTATCTATCTATCTATCTATCTATCTATCTATCTATATGCTGTCTTCAAACTTTCCTACCTCAAAGGGAATCAAATAAGAACCATGTAACAAGATGTATGTGAATTTACTTTAAAACTACAGAACACTATGTATATCTTGTTATATTGGTTTTCACTAGTGCATATATTTTCAAGGGAGGAGAAATCAGTATGTATTAGCATTCCCCATTTCCATCATCAGTGCCTTAGTTCATAATTTTAAGCATTATCTAACCCAATTTCTAATGGACAAAATATTTGACTGTACAGAAAATGCCAGTTTTAAGATCATCTGCAGGAGAATACAGATGTAATCTGGAAAATATTGTTCATTTTAAAAATAGTTTGTCTGTTTTTGGGTGTTGCTTTTTGATGTTTTGTTCATGTGCATATAACTGCAGGTACATCTGCTTGCTATTTCATATGAGAACTGAGATGCTTCCACAACTATATAAATTATGCAACCGCAAGTACTGTGTAGACACTTATATAAATTTTCAAAGTGTGAACTAGTTAAATTAATGTTAATGTATTTAAAATAGTATTCTTGATATGAAAATTATGACAAATTTTAGTAATTATTTCTGTTAAGCACTAATGTTACAGCAGAGAATATAGCTAGAAGAGACAAAGGGGTGTTAATTTATCACAAGATAGAGGCTAAAACACAAAGTAGGAGTAAATTAATTAACTCTCAAATTAGAACAGTGAAGTGATTTCCTATTTAACTGATTCTGGCCCTCATATTAGAGTTGTTTCTATAGGAACTGAAACTCATCAAGGTTCTTTTTTTCCTTATTTAACCATAATGATGCTTTTGCAACGTATCTCCAGGAAAAAGGTCTTCTACTAGTAGTCTGGAACAAATAACCCAGTTAACAAATACCAAATTATTGTGCCTTTCATAGATAGTCACCTTTCTGAAAAGTTGTGAAAGGATACTTTCAAGCAGTAAAGGACTTGAAAATCTAGAGACAGCAGTATATTAGGTATGTTTAGCCTAAAAGAATGAGTCTGGATCCATGCTGCACCAACTAAGAGTTAGAGTTAGAGTTCAGAGCTATACTCTTAACTAAGAGGTAACTCTTGTCCAATATTAGAACACTAGGCATTAGAGCAGAGAGTAAGCCCCATGGAATTCCTTATTACATGTATTATGTTATCAGCAAATGCAGCCTTTCTCTTCACAACTTTTACTTATTTTCCTCTGGCATTTGATGGATATGGCCTGGGTACATTTTTACAGCTGACTGGAAATGCATGAAAATCATTTTTTTTGCAGCTAGAAGCAAAAATTGCACTAGTTTTACAGTGATGTGAAATGCCACAGACTAACCATAACACTTTCTCATTGCTGTACTGGCCTTATCCATTCATAAAGGGGGAGATTGACACTTGTAAAATTAACCACTTAACAGTTTACCCTGAACATCATTTGTACAGTGTGTTTGTTTACACACTGTCTGGAGTGTGACTTGGACAGGTGTCATTTTAACCAGTTGATTCTGGTTTGCCTGAGATACACTCATACATCTGTTTATATCAACTATTTTTTGCATACATTCTTATTTAAAATGTTCTACTCACCTTTGATCTTTCTTTCTAGTTTTTATGGTTTGTGTCTGGATGTCCCCTCAAAGCCTCATGCAGTCATGGTGCTGGCTTCTACAGTTTATGATTGATTCATGGTCCAATGTTGGAATGATGGATGTGAGTGCTACACCTGCCCTGGGGTGGGTAGTTTGCATACAATGTAAGGGAGGGAAGGACTCTTGCTCTTCCCTCCTGCTCCTCTCTTGTGCTCTTGTTGCTTTGCTGTTTCCTGTTGCCATGAACTGGTGCTCTCTGCCATGTGCCACTCTGTCATGGAGCCATCCAAGTATGTACTGAATCCTTCACAAACTATAAGATAAATAAACCTTTCCTCCCTTAATTCTGGGTGTCAAGTATTTTATCTCAGCAATGAGAGAAAAGTAACCAATATATTAGTGATACCTAATAGTAGGTTCTGGTTATTTTCTATTTCTAACTTGTATTTACTTTATTTGTATTTAATATATTAAATTATTGTATTTATTTTATTAGATTTACTTGATTTACCTTATTAAATTAACCTATAATTTTGTGCTATAAACTGTAAAATTTCTTACAGTAAGTACATGAGATATAATTTTGAGATGTCTGCACATATCTTTTTTTACAATACAAAATTGTGTCATTCTTCTACAATACAAAATGGATTCATTTGGGACACTGAGACTGCATAGGAAGGAAATGGAAAGACAAAAATGATATAGTCTTACTGTCAACTGTTTCTAATGCTGAAGTGATAGAACGTGAAAGTAGAAGCAAAACTTTAAAAACTCCAATAGTTATCAGTGGCTATAATAATTCTATGGGTGGTGATGACAGAGTTCACCAACATCTAACAACCCTTCTGATGATCAAAAACCAAGAGAAAACATTATTATGAAATATTTATGTATCTCCTGGACCAAACAACAGAGAAATCATTCATTATTTATTCAAAACAAAGGGGTTTAAAAAGTTATTTGCACTTTAGATTAGGTCTAAAGACCAAATAATTGAAAAATATCAGATGGGGAAATGCTGATCAGGATGCCCATCATCGACATCTTCACCATTACGTTTAGTGGACAGAGATTTTGTCTAACTCGTATCACTCGTAGAAAGAAAGGGAGACCCAACACAACAGTGTAAAGTGTGTGTTCAAAAAATGATGATAATACAAAAAGAATTCAGAGACTAGATGCTGCTGTCCAGATTATAATGCTGCATTGTGTATTGAATTTTTTGTTTCTTTTTTTTATTTTAAAGGGAAAAAACAACAAAATAACAGGAAAGACAAAAACAAACCAACACAAAAACAATAAAAATGATACCGAATTTCAAAACAAGATGATAGGATATTAGCAATGGTTGTTGTATTACATATTGTTATCTTCAACAAAGCTGCTCAGATTATCAGATGTAAGAATGCAAGATTGATCCAACAATTAAAGAGAATAAAAAGTAAGTTTAAAATATTACAAGTGATACAGAGCTTCATGAAACAAGATGATAGGAACTCATCAGTAATACACATTTGCAGGACACAATGTTTTCCTTTTACTTGAGGAGTTGGTCCATGGACATAACACATTTTTCCACTCACTTATTTATCCTGCTCTCTCCTTTCTCTCCATCTCCTGGTTCCTTTCCCTTTTGCAAAAGATGTTGAATTTAATTGTACATGGCTGTCTTACCAGATAGGGTCCCAAACGGCTTCGTCCTTGGAGTCCTGAAGAAAGAACTGGAAGAGACACATAGGAAAGGCAGCAAGGTGGGAGATTTATTGAAAACAGAAAAGTGTGTATTCTGCAGGATCTGAGTAACGAGGAAGAAGTCTCACGGCAGAAGACAGCATAAAGGAAAAGAGAATAAAAGAATAAAAAATAACAACATAAACAAAAACAAAACAGCAAAAACAATAAAAATGATACAGGGTTTCAGAACACAATGATATGAATTAACAATAGTTGTTATATTACATACTGTGATTTTCAAGGAAGTTACCCAGATTACCAGATGTAAGAATGCAAGCTTGATCAAACAATTAAGGAGAATAAAAAAATAATAAAACATTAAAAATAATACAGAGCTTCACTAGACAAGATGGCATAAATGCACCAACGGTGGTTGTGTTGCATATTGTTGTCTTCAAGTTAGTTGTTCAGATTACCAGATATAAGATAAACATACATAGAACAACTATTGAATACATTTGATATAATTGTCATTTTTATATTTCCTCTTATGAAAATTAATAAAAATATGAAAATTTTAGTCCCCTGTATTTAAATAATTGGACAAGTAAGTGGTTAAAGTACAGCTGGTCCATACACCAACTTTATTTACTTTTATCAAAGCAACAATATTTCATTCAGCTTTTACCAAATTTGCAGTATGTTATTATTTATAGTTTGTATGTGATATTTTATATGAAATTCACATTGTGCAGCCTTTATTACACTTTCAAAGATGGTTGTATTTACATCATTATGCATATACATACTTATAAATATACAAAAATTGTTTTTTATATATAACTAGTATATGTGATAATAATATATTTGTGAATGTATGCATTTGTTTACCATTGCCGTGCAAGCACTTTAATGGACATTGAACCTATAGAAACATCCCTGTGATATAAATGTACCACTCAATGTGAGGTTCAATATGCTATAATGTATAGATAAATGCATAATTGTAACTCTCTAACATATTGGATGCAAATTACCTTTTCTTTGTACTGGGATTTGAACTCAGGACTTCGTGCTTGCTAGGTAAGCACTTGTGCCACTGAGCTATATCCACAGCTCTCTCTAACATACTGTTCCTGTGTAAGTGAATCACATCATCAACTGTTTTCATATTATTGATCATTTAATGACTCACATCCTTCAGATTTGCTCCCTCTGGTCTCTAAATTATAGCCCTCATTTTCATATACAATAGATGACTAAAAATCTAGGTTTTACTAATATCAAAAGAAAGATATAAACTGCAAAGATACATTCAAAATATATTCATAATCTTAAAGATACAGGCATAGGAGGGACATACATCACTTTTAGTAACATCCCAATGAAAAATATATAATCAAAGGTTCACATCTAAATGTACTGTGGCCTGGGAAATAGTATAAGTATTTGCAAAGAGCTGCAGTATTTCCCTAGGTGGTGTTGTAGAGATGTCAGTTGTCTCCTGTTTTATCATAGTTTTTGTAATCGCCATAGAATCTTGACTTTTGATGGGCCTAAGTTCTTCCAGAGCAGACACTGTATTTTTCAGCTTTCCATGGAAGGAGATATAGTCGCATAACTAAACCCACAGTCAACATCTGTGTGTCCTTTGTAGGTTCATCTTTATTCTTAGCTTTCCGCTTGTCTCTAAATTAAAATTCTACTTTGCTTAAGCATAAAGTAGAGGTCTTAAATGATGGCAAAGAAGATAGAACAACCCTAATTCCTTGATACATTAACCACTAGATCAATCTCAGTCTGCTTGCTTAGAGTTCTCTGAGAGTATAAACTAATCTTGCTGAAAACTCTCTTTGCAATTATATCACCTGCAACTACATACAATCCTACCTGATAGAATTGGTATTATAATCTTTATTGCAATGACGAAGTTAAGCGCAGAATGAGGTAAATAATCTCAATTTAGGATGCAAATCTAGGACACACATGCTTCAAATTTAGTGACCTTCTCCAGATCCATTAAGTAAAGACAAAAATGGAAACAGATCAGTCATTTTTAGTAACAATGGGAACACACACAGGTCCCTTAAGGGAACAATTTAAGCAAATTGCTTAGTCAAATCAATATGCAGTGAAGCAATTATTTTATGTTATTGTATCCAGACAATACTAGCTTTTCTGTCCTTGCAAACCTCATCCACCTAGTTCTCTGCAAACCTCCAGAATTCTGAGCCTCAAAACAAAGAGATATAGATGAAAGTTAAATTTGGTGAGCTATATGAAACATCAGGTTAAAGGAAACAGGGAAATGTGATCAGTCCAGAGAATAAACAGTGTGTTTATTCTGGTGTGTGCATTGAATGCCTTAGAATGGAAGTATAAAAATTGAATCTCTTGTCCTTCAGTTTTCCTTTGTTGACAATAGATTTTCTGAACATTAAATCCATCCAAGCGCTTGTATGGAGATAGGTGAGCTGATCCTTCTCAGTGACTGACACCCTTGAGCTGCAGAGAACTGACTAATTTGTAGAAATGATCTAGTCTTTTGACCTTTAGGCTGTCCTAGAAATACTCCTGAAGTATGCACTCATAACATGCTGCTGACTCATCCTGATGTTTCTTCCCTCTTCAGATCTGGGATATGTAATAAAGAGGAAAAAAATGAAGGCTTAAGTTTCAAGAAATGTTCTTCTCTTAAGAATGGTATTACTATTCTTAGTGTGTTCTGAATGAATATCAGACATGTAGTTACCAAGTTAATTCATAGGGTTGTACTGTGTTGTAAAATATTCTATTGTACGAAATGGAAAGCTAAAATAACGAAGACTCACTTTACCAGTGTGGAAAAGCAGAGAATGATGAAGGTATGCATTCTAGACTCACCTATGCTAACAACTCACCAGGGAACCTTTAGGAAGGAAATCACTTGAACTATCTGTAACTCGTTTTTCGTATCTACAAATGGCAACTAAATAACCTCAATAGATAGTGTCCTTTAACTGTAAACCTAAAAGAGGGCATTCTGTGAACCTGTGATCCCAACTTTAAAATAAACTCCTTTTTGTACTAATTTCTGGGAACTGTAATAATTCTCACCTACCTATCCCCTATGCTGAATTATGAACTACAAACATGCACTAATAAAAATAAAAATTAAGGAAAGAACAACACTTAGAAATACTTTTATCTGTATGTTAATCTATGAAATTATATTTGCTTCAAAGGGTATGTTTTGGCATCTAGTGTTTCTAACGTTAATAATACTAATCTATATAATCATGATTAGAAAGAATTTTCATAGTATCTCCTAAGAATTTTCTGTGCCTCTTAAGCAATAAGAGATAATTATTTATTTGAACTTTGAATACAATATAATTCTGTGTCATAGTAAGAATAATGACAGGTAATGCCCAAGCTTTAGAACTGTTTGGGTCTGAAGCATTCATTTTCCAACTCTATTGAAATTTTGATGCGAATGTTTACTGCTATGTATTTAAAAACTAAGCTATGATGGTTAAAAAAAAAAAACCAGTGAAATAGCAATATTACAGGATCGTCATACATAGAACTCTTTCAGTTTCTTGGAATATAGTTTGTTGTATGACCGCTCTTTTTCCTGATTTTATAAGCAAAGATGGATAATAGAAATAACTTCAAGCCCTCCTAGGTTCCCATGATTATAGAGACTACAGAGCTCAGTCTCTATCTGTCTGTCTGTCTCTCTGTTTCTGTCCCTCTGTCTGTCTCTGTCTATCTGTCTTTCTGTCTCTCCCTCTCTCTTACTCTTCCTGTAGACACACAATATATGTGTGGTTATTTCATATGCACAAAAATTACCAAGAATAATTCAATCAGAATGCCTTCAGCACTCAGTTTACAAACATTTATATTCTATTTGTTTTCGATTTCTCTTGTTTCTTCTACTATAAACTTGCTGTTAGCTCAAGCCTCTCTTCATCTCTTTCTGTGTCTCATTCTCTTCCTTGTCTCTTAAATAATGAGTGCCACCTTAAATACACTACATATATTTTTTTCATTAAGATTATCTTTCTGGACACATCCTTTTAAGATTATTTTTAAGATCCTACAATCCACAAGATCCTACAATCCACAAGACAGCCTCTTAAAAAATTATTTTATGGTCAAAATGCCCCCCAGTTCTGCTCAGTGTGAAATACTGTGATTAATCAAAGTATTTTTGTCTCATCAATTTAACAGAAATCTTCTATCTATGTCAATGAAACTAGGTACTTCACCTCATTTTCCTTCTCCCAAGTGAAGGAATACAGAAACTCTAACTTGTGAAGAAAAAGTATGAATCCTCGATGAGCACTCATCCATTTATATGTTGGAAAGCATCCTAAGCATTCACTTTGGAGTACTTTTAGTTGCTACTCTCTTACTTTATCAGGAAAAGTTGTGGCTTTATATTTAAATTTTTGTAAGTATCCATTCTAATTTAATTGTCAAAATACATCACTTAGCAAATAGAAACACGTGCTGTTGTAGAGTATTTTCTAATTTTTTCTTTGGGTCAGCATCCGGAATAGGAAAAACTATACCTTACTCAGATGAATGCTTGTTAACCAACTACTCAAAAATGCTCAGTATTTATATTTCATGGTGTTATCACTTACATACTATAAAAGTAATACTATTTGTAGGTTTTAGTGATGTTTATTAAATGTACCAAGTTGTGTACACATCAAAATAATCCAATTCTAGAATAATTTCATCATCTCCACAAATGTAATCCCTATGCCTTCTTCCCTTTTACCCTCAGACTGCTATTTTAATTTCTGTTCTTATCGATTAACCTGTTACAGATCTACCCCATACATAGAACAATACATTATATGGTTTTTGGTGTGTAACTACTCTCTCAAAGACATTCTTTTTTCACCAAAAACTGTAGAAACATGCTCCTGTGATTTGGTATTAGCTTTTGGTGGGAGACACTGAGTTTTAGAGTAAGGTTTTTAACTGTAATGAGTGAGTAAGCTGACCTTGGTTGGCAATCACTATACGTTAGATGTCACATGTTCAAGAAAGTAAAGTACACAACTGTGATTTCATTATTCTAGGTCAATTTTCTAGAAGATAAAAAAAAATATTTTCACTTTTGTCTTATCAAAAGTGTTTTGCAGTCTAACATTATTCATTATCCATGTTGAGGTCTTAGGATGTTAATATGTTTAAGACTTGGCCATTATACAAAGAATCACATTATTACTTTCAAAGTATTTTATATTTTATTTTAATATCTTTAAACCACTCTTTCACAGTGAGGATATTTCACAAATATTAAGAGTGTTTATAGTCATATAAAAGAAAAACATGAAAATAATACCTTTTAGTGCCAGTAAGTATCACATTTGGATATCTGCATATCCTGTTACTAGAAAAGATAAACATTATTTATGTTTGTTTTGTCTCTATTCTAAAATAATAATTTTCCTAAAATAAAAAAAATCAAATCACCAAAACAATATCAAAATATAAGAAAATACAAAGGACATACGCAATCTTACATATGATAGGAGACCCTCTATTTAATTTTTCTTTAACACAAGAATATTTTGGGCAACCTGAAAGAACTTTAAGTAAAGGAACTCCAAGATAATTTGCCAGTGTCTTCTTATTTTAAGTTATTCTTAGAGAAAGGAATATAGAATTTGCATTGGCCATTAAATGCGCCAAATTTCAGAAAATTTCAGGTAATTTTGAAAAAATTGGCAGAGGGAGACTTTTTATTGGCACATTTTCTTCTTCATAATTTATATAAAACACAATGTAAAGGTATTCAATGATAAGCTCAGTAAGTTCTGGCACTCATCTTGCTATGTTGTGTGCTCAGATGAATATTATCAAGAATTTAATCATCTCAGAAAGTCTTCCTGCACCCCATTCATCCCCCGGTCCTCCATCCTCCTACTGTGAGTGCAGCTACTCTGATTTCTTAGAGCTTAGGGAAGTTGATGCCGTGTTACAGTTCCATTTCAGTGAAAGGATACAATCCCTACTCTCTAATTACAGGGTGTTATCATGCTATACAATTTGGTTATTTATATAATTTGATAGATCCCTACAATATAGAATATATATTTTAGTATGCATTCATCTGTTTCTTTTGTTGTTAATTTTTGTTAGTTATCTTTTTTAAAATTCTAAATATGTAATCATTCCCATGGAAATTAATCATTCCCATTTATTTTCTTAAGTGTTATTGATGAAACAGTTTTCAATTTTATGAAAATCCAGTTTATCTTTTTATGACTATTATTTTTCCTGTTCGTTTGAAGCATCACACATTGAGGGTATTCTCCTGTATTTGTTTTAGATGCCATCTCTTTCTGCATTTTACATTTAGGTCTATGATACATTTCAAGTTGTTTGTTATGCGTAAAGCAAAGTTCTTTTTATTTTTCTCTTCCAATTTGATATCCAGCCATTCTAGCAACATTTGTTGAAGAATATGCCTTTCACAAACTGAACAGACTTAGTACTCAGTTGAAAATCACTTAAAACTACAGATATTCCCCAAGTTATTATGTGGACTTAGGACATTTTAAACACTATGGTGACTCAAAAGTGATAGAAATTCAGTAGATGTCATATTTAGAATTTTATTTAATTAATTAATTAATTAATTAATTTTTGTCTTTTTGAGACAGAGTCTTTCTACGCAGTTCAGGCTGACCTTCAGCTCACTTTGTAGCCCAGGCTGGTCTTGAACTCGCAGCCATCCTCCTGCCTCAGCCTACTGAGTGCTGAGATTACAGGTGTGGACCACCATGCCTTGCTTCAGTTTTAAATCATGTCCTTTGATTAACAGTGTGTAGTGTATATTTGCTCAGCATGCTAGTTAGAGATGTAAGTGGCAGTTTGTGATCAGCCACGTGATCATGGAGGGAAACAAATATTTTACAGTGTATTGTGTTGATAAACTATGATTTTTAGGTAGTTTATATTTACTAAGTGCATTTTTCACCTACAGCATTTTCACCTTGTAATGGGTTTGGTCAGATTTGATTCCATCATAAACAGAGGTGCAACTGTACATGTGTAGAGGATTTCTTTTGTTAGTATATGTTTTCAGACACAATAATGACACTCATCATGTAGAACTGATACATGCACATGTCACATCTTGATCATTTTTATTTCTCTGTCCCCTTTTTCTTCTCTCTTCCCAACCACAGATAGCTCTCCCACTCATACTCTCTCTTTGTAGCTGATTTGTATCATTCCTCTTCCTCTCCCTCCCCTCCTTCTCCTCCTTCTCCGCTTATTTCTCACCCATACTCACGTTTCCAAAACACCCTATGATTACATTAATTTTATGGGATGTGTATTTTAAAATCCATACACAGTGGTTCCTCAGTTCATGAACGCTTCTTCTGCAAACAATTCAGGTAATAGACAAAGGCATTTGGCCAAATTTTGCTTCCATGTGCAAACTCCACATTGGTGACAAACATGGCCATGACCATCTTCCTTACACAAACACAAATGCAGCCATCTTCCCCTAATTGTTCAACAATGAAGATTGTGAACACAGCAACACTATATCACCTACATTTTTCTTTTTCCCACTCTTCAGTGTATTTATTATCTTCATGTGCATTTTAACATTAATTCCTAAGCTTCTTTTAAAACAGTTTCTGAGACCTGCAGTACAATAATATTGCTTATGTACACTAAATTTGCAGAATGTATATCTTAACAATAATGAGTTTCCAGGTCCATGAACAAAGTACATCTCTCTATTTAAGTTCTTTTTTAGTTTCCCTCTGCAATGCTTTATAGCTTTTGGCAGAAATTCCTTACATATATCTTGTAAATTTTATTCTTGTGTTTGTTTTTATTTCATTCAAATATATTGTTTACTGATTTGTTTTTTGAAAAAAAAACATATTGAGAAGGACAGGAAGGACAGTCTTAAAGCTGAATAGAGTTAGTGTTATCAGTAACTCTGACATTTCCACATTTTTTTCCTTATTCATCTCAGATAAGTGAAATCAGGGAACATGAGAATAAAAATCAATGTTTAGAAACTGCTGCTTTAGGTGCTGTCGTGCAGCAGTATAAAACTTTTATTGCTTCCAATAATAACATCATGGAAGATAATTTTTTAAATTCAGAAAACATTCAACCATCATTAAGAACTGACACTAGTCATGACCTTTTAAATGTCATGGGCTCTGAACTTTGAATGCGGCCCTACTGTGAAATTACCCATTTCAGTACTTGTTGGTTTGGTCAACTGAAGTGTGAAAATATTCAGAGCATCAGAACACATACTTCTGCTTCTGTAATAAGAAATAAAAAGTGGTTCTATCTGAATTTATTTACATTTGGCTCTTCATCTAGCTAGCCCAGTAAATTATGAATTTATAACTCAGCAGCATTTCTCATTCTTTCACCCTCTTCTCTTTTTTCTATAATAACATGAGGACACTATTATTCACACCGGCAGTAGGGAGTGCTGTGACAGTCAATACGACACTTTGGGTCAAGTTCATATTGCTTAAAATCAAGTGGTATGTTGAATAACATTGCAAATCCTGCTCTTAAGGACCTGTGAATGTCAACTTACATGGCAAAGAGACTTGGCAGATGGGACCAAATGAGTGATACTGAGACAGAGAGACACTCTTGGATTACATGCGTGAGTCCAGTTCTGCACCATGATCCTCACAGGGGAAATTAGGAGAAGTCAGAGATAAGGCGAAGTGAGAATGGAAGCAGTGACTGGAGTGACACAATTTACAGAAGAAGGAATGCATGGTCACCAAGGAAAGAATGCAGTGTCCACTAGAATTTCAAATACACAAGTAAATGAATCTTCCCTGCAAAAGCTTCGGGGAGGAATCACCCTGCTAATGTCATGATTTCTAGCTAGTAAAAATGATTTTAGACTTCTGACCGCCAGAACCGTAAGACCAAAAAAAAAATCATGTTTTAAACACAGTCTGCAGTAGTTTGTTATTGTAGCAAAAGGAAACCAGCACAAATCCCAAGCAGGACTCCAGTCTTTTTAAAAGTAAAGGCTTGGTTGCAAATGCCTACCCTATTTGAATCTGTTGCACTCCTTTTTTATGCCATTATAGAACATTTATGCCATTATAGAACAGCCATTATAGAACATTGAAAATCAGCTTCTGAGGCCGGGCGTGGTGGTGCGTGCCTGTAATCCCAGCACTTGGGAGGCTGAGGCAGAAGGATCGTTGTGAGGCTGAGACCAGCTTGGGCTACAAAGGGAGCTCAAGGCCAGCCTGAGCTGCACAGACAGACCCTGTCTCTAAAAGACCAAAAAACCCAAGGAAACAAAACAAAACAAAACAAAAAAACCCAAAAAGAAAATCAGCTTCTGCATTGAGGCTTCATTTCAGTTATTAATAAGGATTGGTTTCAATTGCTTTTTTTGCATTATCACTCCTCTCCATGTCCTGGTATTATGGTTAAATGAGTAAGATGCTTACATATACTAAGATGTATTTTGAAATAATACTTATAACAGGACTCCAAAGCACTGAACATTTGTATTCCCTCAAAATTCATGTGTTGGAAGTCTAACCCCACAGTGATGATATTAGATAGAAAGATTAGTTTATCAGGACAGAGTGCTAATGAATGGGATTGATGGTTTTAAACAGGGGAACAAAAGAAAGACCCTTCACCCTTCCATCCTGTTTAAAGGCAACCCTCCTATGAGTCAAATATGACCCCCTATCAATTTTCAAATTTACTGGTGCCATGATCTTGGACTTCCCAAACTCTGTAACTGAAATAATTTTTTGTTGTTTGTAAGACACCTGGTTCCTGGCATCTTAATATTGTAATATCAAGGGACCAAGTCAAAGATAGTAGCTGACCTTCATATACAAAAAAAGGGTTGAAGTGTGCATTTTATCTCTCTACCTCTCCTCTTGCCCTTGTGCAGTACTGGTCATCTGCCCATCACTCACATCTCTACCCGCTCTTCTCAGGCTTTCAGGCTCAGACTGAATATGTCCCAGACTTCCCTGGTTCTCCAGCTTGCAGAAGGTAGGTTAGGGCACATTTCAGTCCTCATGATCATGTGGGCCAACACCATAATGAACCTCCTCACTTGTGGATGGCTAAAATGCGAAGACTGTGATAGAGAGTAATATAAAGTGAAGTCAGAGACACATCAAGAAGTCAGGGTCAAGTGGTATCATTAAAAACATTGACAGGAACTGTTAATGTGTAATTGTTTGATCAATCCTGCATGCCTATATATGGTTACATGTGCAACCATTTTGAAGATGATATCAGGTAATGTAACAACCATTGTTAATATCCTATCACCATGTTTTGAAATTGTGTCATTTTTATTGTTCTCTCTGCTGTTTTGTTTATATATTTGTTTTTGTTATTTTGGGTTTTTTTTAATGAAAATCAAAATTTATATGTATATACAAGGATAGCTTGGATAGGTGTATTGCTGATGTCCGATTTATTGAAAGGAACAGTCAATGCTTAAAATTTTCTTTTGTCTTGACCAATTTGGCATGCTTGAATCTGGTAATCAGAATGACTGATCTGAAAACAACAATGTTCAATATAAGAACCATTGTTAAACTTCTACCATTTTGTATGGTGAAGCTCTGCATCATTTCCAATGTTGTTTTTTTAAATTGTTTTGATTGTTTGATCGATTTAATTGTTCGATTGTTTGATCAATCTTACATTTTTATGTCTGGTTGAGCAACTTCTTTGAAGATAACAGTATGTAATGTAGCAATCATTGTTAATTCCTATCATTTTGTTTTGATGTCATGTATCATTTTTGTTGTTTTTGCATTGTTTTGATGTCTTCATTGTTGTTTTGTTAGTTTTTAATTTTTTTTAAAAAAGCAATTATTGTAAAATAACATTTATTGTAAAATAAATTATAAAATTGGAAAAGGGCTTTCACATAATAAGTTTTCATCTCTGTAGCAAAGGATCTTCTTTTTAGTTATTATTTAATTGTACAAATTTATGGTGTACAGGGATCATGTTTCCATCTTCTGCATGTGCATATCCCAATTTACCAACCTCTGTTTATTAAAGAGGTAATCCTTCTGGCAATGTATGCTTTGTGATATGGTTTTGAAAAAAATCATTTGTCTATCAGTGCACACGGATATTTCTGGGTACTGTATTTTATTCTGTTGATCTGTATGCCTGTTTTATTTTTTATGCCAGTATTGCAGTGTTTTGATAATTATAGGTTTGCAGTATCTCTTAGAAAAAGCAGCCCTCCAAGAAGAACATTTAGGATACTGTTGCAATTGTTCAAATAAGAGAAGATGAAGCTTGGATTAGGGTACTAACACTGCTACCAAACTTCGCTTGGGATATATTTTAAAGGCAGGATTTTCCATCATAATAAATGTGTCTTATGAATTAGAGAGAACAATCAATATTATGCCAACTTGTAGTCCTTATTAGTTATTATAGCCCTTTTTACTATAGAGAATATGAAAAGAGAAATAAATTTAATATTGGGGGAAAGTATGAATATTTATTGACTATGTTAACTTCAGCTGCTTATTTGATATCCAAATGAAGATGTATGAAAACATGGAAGGACCAAAACTAGAAAATAGAAGGAAGGAAAAAACTATATGTATACACAAGATAGCTGAGATACTTATACTACTGATTTCTATTGGTTATTGAAAGGAACAGTTAATGCTTAATTGTGTGATCAGTTTTGGATGCCTATATCTGGTAATCTTCACAACTAATTTGAAGATAACAATATGCAATATTACAACCAATGTTAATTTCCTATCATCTTGTTTTGAAATTCTGTATTATTTTTATTTTTTTTCAAATTTTTATTCTCTTTAAAATAAAAATAATTAGAAAATAGGCCATTCAGGAAAGAGGCTATGATGAATATAGAAACTTGCCAGTTCTCAGTTTTTATGCTGTACTTAAAATCAAATGACTATGATCATTTGTGAAGTGAGTATAGACAGACAATAGAAGAAAGTTAAGACAAAACCCTGGAGGCCACCAACAGCTGAAGGCTAGGAGGAGGAGTCATCCAAATAGATACTGTTATGGTTCATACACTGTGTCAACTTGGGGAGTCTAGAGGTTTGGCTAAGTGACTCAGCAGGAAGCCAGGGTGTTTACTTTGTATACATCCTGAGCCTGTGGAAGAGGAAGGCATACAGATTATGTGAGAGCTACCTGCCCCTTAGGTGGGGGTAGCCTGTTTACAAAGTAAGGCCGGGAAACAAGCTGCTTGCCGCCATTCCTCCCGTTTGCTCTGGCTGCATTGCTGTTCGGCTGCCATTCCCCCTTGCTCTTGTTGCTTTGCTGTCTTCTGCCTTGGAGCCAGCCAAGTATGGACTGAAACCTCCACAAACTGTGAGCCAAATAAACCTTTCCTTCCTCCATTTTGGGCGTTGGGTATTTTGTCACAGCAATGACAGAAAAGTAACCAAGACAGATACCTAGAAGTAAGGAGGTAAGACGTGGAATAGCAAGGTGCTTTGTCTTGGAAGCAAATAACTTCAACAAAGGAATGATGATTGTGCCCAAGGTTGTATGACATTCTAAGATGAGGCCTAAAAATGACAGTTTCAGGTCATTGTTGTCTAAGATGACGCAGCTTGTGATAGAAAATGCACAGTGTTCTTGGAATAGGGTCAAAAGTGTTACATAAGGATTATAAGTGGCATATTTTATATTTTTAAAACTGAGCGTTGCTTTTTGGTCACTGTTTCCCCATGTTTAAGAAAAAATATTTGAATATTTTCTCTTCTTTGGACTTTTGTTTGTTTGTTTGTTTGTGGTATTGGTGATTGAATTCAGTGCCTTGCAAATACCAAACACGCTCTCTAACACTGTAGCAGAGGTGACAAAACTATGACATGTGTGATACTTATTTTTTTTTAAACAAACATGCTAGTGTATCAGTTATTTTTTTCTAAATTAAAATCTCAGTATTCAGGTTTAGTTGTTGTGTTGGCACTGTCTTGGGTACTTATTTCTCGTTGCTGTGACAAAATACCCAATGCCCAAAATTAAAGAAGGAAAGATTTACTTAGCTCATGCTTTGTGGAGGTTTCAATCCATACTCTGCTGGCTCCAAGGCAGAGTGCACACTGCAGAGGCAACCATTCATGGTGGCAGAAAACAGCAAGAGCAACAAGAGCAAAATGGAGGAGTGGTGGCAAGCAGCCTCTTCCTCTCCCGTACATATGCAAACTATTCGCCCCAGGGCAGAGCAGCACTCACACCCACCATCCCAGCATTTGATCATGGATCAATCATAAACTATAAAATCACCTCATGGCTGCATGAGGCTTTGGGGGAACATCTAGACACAAACCATGACAGGCATTTTGTGATAAGTAAGTAGGTTTGGTGCTACTGTTTGGTCACTTGTCTCTAAATGGTTCACTGTCACTGTTCTAGTTTTATTGATGTATTTTCCCAGAATTGGATTTTGTTTTGGTGTGTCTAATTACCAGTACATGTATTTAAGCAGAATAAATGCTCTCTTTTTGAATGGTTTCATGCCAATGGAATTCTAAGGCAGGGAGCAGAAGTTGGTGAAATTCTTTATTTCTGTAGAAGTAATCTCTGGATATGGATTCTTTTTCTATCCACATCCTGAAAATATCCATGACAGAAATGAGTTTCATATTTAACTTAATAGAGCTTAATATTTTATTTCTTTTGCTCTTTTTGACCTTCTCCTTGAAATGTCATATGCAAGTTAATATTTTAAAATATTTTCCTTTTTTATTTCTAGTAGCTTCATATCAAGTTTTAATCTTATGCCTGTGAATATCCAATTTTCTCTGCTCCACGAAATAAATCTAACCATATATAATATTCTTCTAAAATTATTTAATTAAAGTTCATCTCCTGGAGTATTATGGACTTATTCTTATTGTGTTTATGATATAGGAATTAGTATATGAATGATCAAAATGATTTTACAACATAGCTACATGTAATAAAATTTCATAAAATTAAAACTTTAATTCAGAAGTATTATATGAGGAATAAAGTAATCTAGATTCTATTCTCTATATGTACAACAATTAAAGGTGTTCATTCTAATTATATCTTCTGATTCAAGTAAAATCTCAAAATATTAATATGCATAGATTTATGTTTTTTCTGTGCAGAATTAGCTAATATAAGAACTACAATTTGACAGAAGCAGACTGAATGGAAGCAAACTAGAAAAGATTGTAAAACCAGACTAAATGTATATAATATTGCTTTTCAGACACTGAACAACAGCAATGTAACTTTATATAACTCAAGAAAAAGGAGACAAGCATGGTGAGCCCCATGATTCCATCACTTAGTATCTAGTAGCATTTTAGGCTATGAAATTCCAAACAGAGCTCAATGGGCTTGCTCATTCAAAGAGACAGGGGAAGAAAGGTGAGGGGAACATTGCAGTTAGAATTTGCAGAGCAGAAAAAGATAGAAGGGAGCTGTGTGTAGAACAAGCTCAAGAGATTTTCAAAAGGACTCTATTGGTTCACTCAAGTTTTGGACTGTACTCAGAGAGTTCATTACTGAGCAATGATTTAGCGTCCTCTAGAGGCCTGGAGTGGAGAAAAGTTCAGGTGAGCGAATCTTTGGGGTCTGCATAGCTAAGTTTAGTGTGTAGTTATATTCATCCTAGAATGACTTCCAGTGTTTTGTGGGCTCGTTACATTAGCAAAGGGATCACTGTATCCTGTGAATGATACAGAAGAAAATGGAAGAAAATATATTATACTGTCCAGTGACATTTTCATTTCCTATAGATAATTCATTATAGAATTTGGAAATTATAAGATCAATTGCTTTCTTTGTAAAGTGCTATGCTATTTCTTATCAGATAATAAGATATGGAGTCTATCTTTGTTACCTTTTCTCTCTTTCTCGGTGAAATCTTTAGTCAGGCTGGGATCCCGCAGCCTGTGTCAGGAAGAGACAAGGGAGCAAGGTGCCAATCACTGTCCTCTGTTTCAACTCTTATTTTATTCATGAAAATTTATTTATGGCCAAATAATTTGAGAACAGATTTTTGTTTCCACTAAAGTATTGGAAACTACTGACTTTAAATTCATCTCTAAATTGACTTAACTTGTTTTACAAGCTTTTTGACTAAAAGTGGACAGAAATGATATAACATAAGTTGGCATGAATTATATCATCCTCCCTTACTACCTGTGATCTCTGACGATTTGTTTAACATTTTATATCATCCTATTTCCTCATTATAACATGAACTTGTTCTCAACCAATAATGTGATTACCTGGTTAGCATTTTGCGGTGACCCCATAAATGGTAACAATTTTTATATATTTCACCAAACTTTTTAAACATTACTACAGTGTGGAATTTATCTGAGGTTTTGTAAAGTTTTAATTTTTGGGTCCATTCCTTCAGAGAATCAGATGTAATTGGTCTGGAATGGAGCCTGGATTATAGGAATTTTTTATATATTTATTAAGTGTTTTAGAACAACTTAAATATGCACAATGATCACATTCATCCTAGGGAGCTTGTACCTGTATATGGTTTGTCTTAGTTTCTCCCTTTTCTTTTTCTGGGAAGCTCCCCAGATGATTCTACACAGAAACCTTCAAGTACAACTGGATTACATGCATTATTGTCAAGGCAACAAAACACTGCATCAGCCTCAGTTGGCCCGAAATGGAATTTGATTGAAAAGATATCATTGGGCTAACCAAGATGAAATAAAACAGCAAAATACTACCTTTCCTCAGACCCAGTGATCCAGGTGCAAGAGATAAATGATTGTTTGTTTTGGGGAAGTCAGCCCTGGGGTATTTAAACAGAAATATTTGTCACTAAACTTTCAGTTTCTAAATCTGACAGAAAGACAGAGAATACAATTGAGCTGACTTGGGATGTATGCTGTCTCTTTGGCTAGGGGAAATTAGGGTACTTTGATTGATAGACTCAGAAAGAAAAACCAAAGCACAGTGATGGAGCAGTAATTCCTCAAACAGTGCTAGATGGTGCTTTTACTAGAAGAAAATGAGAATGGATGCTTATAAACCAAAATAAATCAGTAAAAACTGAAAACATGCATATGCACACACATGCATGCATGAGCACATACACACACACACACATACACACACACACTCACACTACCATTGTCATTGATACAAAATCTTTGCTAAAATTCAAAAGGAATTGAATACTCCTTGTGTATGGAGATATGAGTGTGAAGATAGGGACTGTCCAGGAACTCAATAACCACACAGATTCTCTGTTCTGAATATTACATCACAAGGCATAAAATACATAAACTAGATTACAATACCCATTTCTATGGCAATTAAATTTTGGCAACCATGACTTACTTGTGGAATCCAGATCCTGAGGCATTCATACAGTTTATACATTAGCATGATGCTTCAGGAAGCAGGAGAGGCCAGCATTTTATACTGGGAAGACACACTCACTGGAGGAATAGACAGTGCAAAACTAGGTTGTAAACGTCTTGAAGACAATATGCAGGAGGAAATTACAACAATTGCAGTGACCCAATTTACCCACTTGTGTAAAAGGGTAGGCTTACCATAAATTTATAAATCCTTTGACAAAAAAACATTGGTGACCAATATTTTTAGGCCTATATAAAGAATAAAGTAACAATAAAATAACATGAAAACTAAGAAGAACCCTTATTGTCTACAGGAATATTTCTGACCTTGACCTTATCGAATCAGAAGAAATAAAGCTAACAATCAAACGCTAATTTAGAAACCATCTCTTATGTATGGTTCTGGTTATCAAAGAAACATGCAGTAATGACAGTTCACCCCGTAATGGAGCCAAATAATATTTTTATCTTCAACACGTCATTATGATTAAGCATTTAAAATAAACAACAGGCAAGGTACTATTTTATAGAAAAAAATACAAGCCGTTTTACATAAGAGAAAATTTAACAAACTAAGTTCTTATAACCATCAACTTCATTCCACATACTTTATGTTCAAAATAAAAATCCTGCAGATTAAGAACAATTTACATATGTATGGTGTATATTCACAATAGGGATGAAATAGTGGCATTTTTCTATGCAGCGGGTATTAAAGCTAAGTGACCAAATATGGAAAAGAAGGAGTTTAGTTTGAAAAAAGTAGCTCGGTATCATACTTGAGACCCATTACTCATATAATCCTCAGTGTTTTTCAAATAGCGCACAAGCATACCTTCCCACACAATGATGTTAATACACCTGAAAATGGTCGTTGAAGACATGAAGTGATTGTAGGAATCAATATTAAATTTAAGACTTTTTCTCCAGTGATGAGAGTACAGCACCTTTATTCCAAAACATAAGCATGAATATTATCTTCCTGAACTTCTTTTACTTTTGAACTTTTACTTTTTGGACTTTACTTCCTGAATGTTTTCCTTTTTACTTCCTGAACTTTTGTTTTACAATTGGATTTTCATACATGTATATATATAGTATATTTTTTTCAAAGATGTGTAAGAATTTCTTTGTACTAGTGGAACCAGAATGATAGTCAATCTATACTTGACCTTTAAGTGATTTTACAGTCCATAACATTTCTAAATCCAAACAAAAAATATTTGGTATTATACCAAGATAAGGAAAGAAAGGAAAAATGAAAGGCATTAACCACACTCAGGACTCACACTAACATTTAGTTAATCTATATCATAATAAATACTGATACAGACATGATTTTGGTCAAGGAGGCCAGTATAAATATGAGATGCTGTATAGATAAATGTTTGGCCAGTGTTTTTCAGGAAAGGTCCCTATAGTAACAATTTTGTATCCTTGTAAGTCAAGTGGATTTTGGTCGCAGCTCATCAACTCTGTTGATGTAGTGAAGAAAAACCACCATGAAAATGATATAAATGTACGGGCATTTGTGTTAGTTAGGGTTCTCTAGAGATAGAATCAATAGAAAACATGTGTATGTTTGTGCAAGGGGATTTAGTAGGTAGGCTTATGGGACTGGAGTGAGAGAGACCTCAGTGGCAATCTGTGGGATCAGAGAAAGAATCCACAACAGTTTTCTGCATGCCAAGGAGCCAGAGGAACCGACAGTTACTTAGCCAAAGTAGATGAAAGCCACAGCACAAGAGCGATTAGGAATGCAACACCGTTCCAAGGTGGACTATCTAGAAGCTCACTGGAGATTACACTGGTGTGAGTCTGCTTTGGAAGAACAAAGAAACTAAAGACCAGTGTCCAAAACAATAGTGAAAACTGCATGTCTTCCAAAAGGGGAACAATTTTTTCTTCTTTAATATCCCATGTAGGCTGCAAATCTTTTGGTTGGTGCTAACCACGCACAGCATGGGTCTTCATCTCTCAGTTGCCTGACCTACACATTGGTCATCCAAAGACACACTCAAAACTAATGTGGTAAGTGTTTCTTAATTCATCCAAGTTGACATAATATGAGTACCAGGCACAGGATGGATGTATTCTGATAAAGACTTTATTTATAAAACTAGAAGGGGGCATGGTGGCTTTCACCCATTGGCAATAAAAGGTGTAAATCTTGATCTGGAAGGAATAACTGGAATTAAACAGTTGGAGAAAACTATAAATGCCATATCAGGCAGAAAAAATAGAATAGTCAAGCACAAAGCAACACGGCATATTCTGGAAATGAAAAAAGGAAATTTTGTGGGCCCGCTCCCTTGTTATATAGCTGAAGGTTAATTTAATACATTACCACATTTGATTAATACAACAGTTTTATTCTTACTAGTGAGAAAAAGATCAGTAGTAATGTAGTAAAAATAGGATTCAAGGACTCAAATGAAGGTTGAAGTGTTAAATCCTGCTGTTTGCGATATATCTCATTTCTTTAGTCTCAGAAATAGACATTTGCTAAATGGTAAGTACTTAGTAATTACACAACTTTTTATATGAACATTACATATACTGGCTACAAAAACCATTAATATATATGGTAAGTTCCACTTGCTTACAATTCTAAAGAGTAAGAAAATAATAATAATAAACTCACCTATAACTGCATGGTTAGTACCATGTAATTAATCTTTTCTGAAACACCAGCTAATCATGAATTAAAGTTGCCAAGCAGACATGGTTTGAAGTGGATTCACTTTTTAATTTTCTTTTGCTCAACATTGTACGGCAGGTTTTGTAAGTACTCACTCACCATTGGCTACAGGGAAATGAATGCTTTTCCTTTAATACTTTCCCATTGTAAATGCTGCAGAAACATATGTTCTGGTTGGATTCTCAATTAATTATGAGGAAAAATTGTGAAGCACCTTATGTGCTTCTTCTGCAAATGTAAAATGCAATCAATCAGTTTTGCTTGTTGTCATGGGAAAATCAGTGAAGTTATATTTAGGCTAAACAATGAGAAGGGGTTTTAAGCATCTGGATTACAAATAAGTAAGAAAAATTACCCTTAAATCTTTCAAATTGCAGGTTTTGCAAATATGCAAAATGAAATCAAGGAGTGACTCCTAAACATTTGTCATTCATATGCTTAAGCATTGTATAAAATCAATTATCTACATCAAAAGTGAGACCTAGAGCCTGGTTATACTCCATTAGGTCCATTAACTCTGATGCCAGCTTCTTAATATATTCTCTTATGAGTACCTAAGAAGAGAATTAAACACTTTTCAAAAAATGGAAAAGAAAAAAAATAATAGACTGCCTGGTTTCCAGTCTTGTGATCATTAATGAGTCACATATCTTTTTGTGCTATTGAATTACCTCTAATTAGTCCTGATGTTACGAGAAATATACTCCTGTACCATTGATCTTTGAGTCATGTAAAACTTTCACTCCACACAGAGTGACGCTGCTAGGAGGAACTTACATGATTAGTTCACTCTATATCTGCATTTTTCACACCAGGGAACTTAGACAGCTAGTTACAGAAGTTGCAAAATTATTGAGTCCTAACATTATGTTTTCATAACTTATCATATCTCTTTGATTATAAGTCTGCTACTATTGTTGTTAATTGTATTATTTCTTTTCACCAAATTAAGCTACTTTCATTCATCCTTTCCTTGGTGGCTACGGGGATCAGAACCTAGACTGCGTACATGTAGACACACAAGTATACTACTACTGAGCTAACTCCTAGCCTTGTCAGTTTTTTCTCCATATATGACATTTTCCTCCTTCTTCTCAAAATATATTAACACCTCAGCGTTAGAAAACAGATACTACACCCTGGATTGCTAAGTCAGTATTATATATGATCAAATTAAATTAAATTAAAAAACACTTCTTTATTAATATCCTAACTTTGATTAAAAACAATCATGAAGAAATACTTTATTAAAACTAGAAACAATTGCCTAAATCAAATATATACCATGATCTTGTCTGATCAGCAACTGGTTGCTGGAATAAATCTATACTTTAAAAGTCAGTGGTATATCCTGGCTATCTTTGCAGATTTTTATTTCTCCTCACCCTTTCCCTCACCAGCAAGCACTCCTTTTTTTCCTGGCTTGTGTCTGCCTGCTGCCTTCTCTTAGCTTCTTCTCTTCTCTTTCTTCTCTATGCCTTTTTAATGACATTTGTTACCTATGATGTCTCCTTCCAGACCACAGATGATGATTAGTGCAGAATTTGTTCAATGTGATATTAGTGTTGAAAGTCTTTTCCTAGTGACTGCATCTTATTAAGCTATAAAGTACAGTATTCCACTGTACATAGAGGTATCATAATTAGAGGGACATGATTAGAATGTTTATTCCTTTACTATGGTGAGGAGGTAATACTTGTCTCAGTTTCCATCTAGCTGGCAGAAGAAAGCTTCCATGAAAAGCACTGGAATTACCAATATTACAGTCTATGATGTATATTATATTCCCATTATTATGATATATCCAGTATCATCTTGTTCTTCTTATATCCATATTCAAATTAATATGGATAAAAAAAGAAAGGAAATTCTCTAATATGTTTACTTTCAGGCCAAAAGTATTGTGTTAGTGCTATGACTAGGTCCCCTAAAATCCTTAGGCTACAGAGCTATAAATGTTCACAAATTTTAATCCTACCATTGCATTGACTTAAGCTACCACTGACCAGTCTGGTAATACAATGCCTAGCTAGGATAAGCCTGGGACAGCTTGTGCTGTAGTACCCCGCTGCCTTAGGACACTAGGCTTAAAGTGCCTTCCTGAGCACAACTATTTCCTTGCTTGATATCTGTTACACTGTAATTAAGTTCCCAACTTTAATTTATGTATCTTTTATTTCATTATTTAGTTTGGAGTACCTAGCCAGAAGAGTAATGCTTATGATACATGAGCAAAAAGAATGTCTAGTTTCAGTGCATTTCTAAACATTCCAGATTTCTCAGTGAAACCATTCCCATAGTATTTAAGCCCTTATGTATTATTGTAAGGCCATTAGTAACAAGTCACTGTGGCTTTATAAGGAAGAACTGCATCTCTGTAAGACATTGTGAAATTTAGGGAAATATTTAACATACAGAATGCTAGAACAAATAATTTCTCATTTGTTCCCCCTAGGGGTATTGGATGAGATCTCACTTTTGAAAAATAAAAAGTAGAAAGGACTCACATATTCATTCTAAACCAAGGTAAAACATCTTCTTATAATTTAATAAGACATTGTCATATTTGAACGCTATTATAAGTTCAACAAACCTTGAGAAAGGCTGGGAATTCATTCACTGTAAAATTTCTTTGAGGAAAATTCATCAAAGTAAAAAGCATGGTAGAATTTTCTTCTTTCCATGAGGTTGGATATTAACATATTCCCCACATCATAGGCAGGACAAAGTACAGGAAAAGAATTCCTTAGAGAGACTGCCAGGGTGCGTTCCAGAAGAGACACAGACTTCATCCTCTTGTGATGGAAGTTTTCCTCAATTATAGAAGCCCAAATGTTCTACAGTGTTACTCTCCAAACACACATTGAAATTATTCTCAGTTGACCTTGGTGTGAATGTAGATTTGAGGATCAAGTACTAGCCTGGGGCTGACTCTACCCTTGGGAAGTAGGATGCAAGGTGGACACCTAGATCTTTTTTGATAGCAGGTTTGAACATCAGGCTACCACAGGACCAAGGCATAGATACTCCCAGCAGAGAAGTTGTCATCAGGAAAGGCCCCACTCGATGGCCTCCAGGAATGTTTGCTGGGAGATAGAAGTGAAGGGGAAGTTGGCAGAAGAGTGTAAAATTTCTATACTGGTATCAGGGAATGGTGCCAAGAGGATTTCCCCCGGGAAATGGTGTCAGAGAAAAGCCTCAAAGTGAGTCATGAGGCATGAAAGAGGGCATGTGGTATCCCGGAGAGGTCTATAATCAGCAACTTAAAGACAATTTTACTAATTAAATAAAACTTTCACATTCCTCTTTCCTTGCTTCTAAATTAGGTGAGCAAAAGAATTTTACAGAAAGGAGGATGAACAAAACACATTTCAGATTCCCCTGCTCCTGGTCAAATGTGAGTTTAGGGAGGACAAAGCTTTGAATCGCCCAAGAGCATCAAAACCTTAATAATTATCATTTAAATATACGTTATTTGTACATGTTAATTTTAAAAAATAATGGGTTTCAATGTATTTTCATACATGCCTATGACATATTTTGATTGTATCCATCTCACCTCTCCCTGTCTCTTACACACCCCCATATTCTTTCCCTCTAAGAAATTTCCCTTTAAAAGACATAATTTAGTAATTGAAAATAAAAGTTATAATGCTTGAAAAGATATAGTACCTGAATTAAACTGTCACTTCAAAGTTAATAACCTTAGCCAATTTAAGTCCAGGAAAGAACAAATATGTAATGAAATAATTGTGAAGGTGAGGGAGAAAAAAAAAAATACTGCTATGCACCATGCAATGACATTTCAGGGACTGAATCACATCTGTCAGACATTCTCTGTACTTAAATGCAAATATCATTGGTTTATAACCACCATGCTTTAGTATTTAGTGCTGTAACATGCTGGCTGTTGTCTAGCAGAAACAGGCTCTCCATACTGCCTAGGTGTGCAGGAGGCTGCTCTACGTAAGCCAGAGGTTTGTGTAACAGCATGGCATGATGTTTGCCTAACAATGAAATTGTGTAATGACACACTTCTTAGGATTTATTCCGGTTGTTAAGTAATGCATGACTCTAAGTTGTTTTCTGATTAGGTTTAGCTCTTTCATAAGCCATTTATAATATCTAATACTAATTCTCTTTACCAGAATACCACAGACAAATAAAAACCAGAAAAATATCTGGGACTCTGAGCTTTGTGTTCAAAGACTATGTTAACAGTAGAAAAAAATAATGAGATTGAAGTCAGCTAGGGGAAAAATAGTCTTAAAATTACTAAGATACCAATGTTAAAGAAAGTGAAGAGATTCTAACATCTTTTTTTTTCTTTAAAAGTGGTCATTAAGTTACATTCTAGCTCCTCCCAGCTGAAAACAAGAGTCTTTGCAAGAAACAAAACTGATTAAAGTGATAGTTGTTCGTTTGTTAATTTAATTCTTGTATGAGGTTGGAAACCACCTGCAATAATTTAATGTCTACCTGCCTTTCATAGAGCAAATTAACGTTAAATGTGTCCGTAGTTGAATAACAATCACTATGACTGAGATTTGGAATCCAATCTTAAATGGGCTTTATTTATCTACTAGCTTAACTGCTACTAGCTATGAGCTTAACTGCCAATATGAAATTATATTCTTTGTGGTTAAATCAAAAGCTATTTCGATACATTTCCAGATAGCCAACCAGACTAAAGATATATTGTTGCATTTAAAGATAGATAAATCACTATCACTCCAAACACCGCAATGGATCTGACACTAAGGAATTATTTCTTCTTTTGTAAAAATTGCAATAGATAATTCTTTGTGAATGACATACTGGATTTGTGAGTCAGGACCAACTATAGTCCATAGGTAAATAAAAGTCATCAATAATACTTTCAAGCATGTGAGTATAACTATAAAATAAATGTATTAAATTACACGTATTTTGTTCGGAGAACAACTGTTGTTCCTTTCTTTAATCCCAACATTTATCCTTTTAGCTTACTACATTTTTGCCAGTTACTTGTTGTATGCACTGAACTCACTTATTTTCTGCTAAATGTCTGGTTTCTATAAGCATTTGATTTCTCAAAATGCTACATGCTGTAGCATAGGATGCTTACTGGAAGAAACTTTTCACTTCAGCCAGAAATCATGGTTATTCCTCCTTACCACACAGGAACATGCTGCTTTATCCCTGCTCCAGGAGACTCAGGGGACATTACCCCAAAGCATGGAGACACCATTTGAACACCATGAGCTGTCTGCTTAGATCTCAGTATTTTCTTTTAATCCTTCATGTAGGCATATAGTTGCAAAAGATGCCACTTTCTGTCTCTTTATCTTTGCACGTTTTGAGACTAAAGTGTATGCCCACAGATGTATATATAGACATGTTTTTCCTATTCTCCCAATTATCCTTATATTGGCTCTTAACTTTCAATGGTATGATGTTATTTTTCCTGTAACCGAACTCTTCTATTCAAATGCTTACAGCACAAGAATAAGGTCCAGTCCTCTTTAATTCCCCGCCTCCATATTTTCCCACCTCACACCCTACTGCTACTTAGTATTCATCTGAAGATGCTGCTTAACCAGTATGACCTGAATGTTTTCCAGGATCATGCTGAAGCCTGGTTAAGAGGGTTCCTACCTGCATTCATGACAATTTAAGTGTGTTTCCCTGTCTTGGTTATTTTCTCTTCTGTCTTGGTTACTTTTCTCTCATTGCTGAGACAAAATACCTGTCACCCAAAATTAAGGAAGGAAAGGAACATTTGGCTCACAGTTTGTGGAGGTTTTAGTCTGTACTTGGCTGGTTCCATGGCCGGGTGGCACATGGCAGAGGGCAACAGTTCATGGCGGCAGAACAGCAAAGCAACAAGAGGATTAAAGAGCAAGCCTTTTTCCCTCCCTTACATTGTATGCAAACTACCTTCCCCAGGGCAAGTGTAGCAGTCACATCCGTAATTCCAACACTGGACCATGAATCAGTCATAACTCTAAAAGCTGGTTCATGACTGCATGAGGCTTTAGGGTGGACATTCAGACACAAACCATAACACGTTCAATATCTTCTTTGTCTTGAATTGTAAATTCTTCTTTATCTGGATTTCAAGCTCATTTTAATAAAATTTCCAAATGAATAATTCTTGTTATAGGGGGTAAACTTTAACGACATTGCCCAGCAATTTACTTTTGAGGAGCGGGTGTTTCTAATCACATAAACTAAGCAATAATAAGGAAAAGCTGGAAATTGCAAAATTAAAATTAGAAAACAAAATTAAATGCCAGAAACATCATTATTCTGAGATTTCTATATAAACACGTTTATGTATTTAATATCTAATTTTTGACTATTAAAGTGGAGCAGAAAAAAAGGCACAGTTTTTAAATTACATAATTCTGGATCAAAAAACAGTTGGCTACTGTCTGTCTCTGTCTATATCTGTCTGTCTGTCTGTCTGTTTGCCTATCTCAGAAACACTGACATAATGTGAAGGAAGAGAAATTTTTTAACCCAGCTTTGAAAGATCTTCCAAGCACAAGGTTTTAAATGATTCTAAGACATTTTCAGTTATATCATTGTCAATGCTTTACAACATGTATTATATTTTTCTTTTGGAGTCTAAGAAGAGAATTGCTCTGCTAATTTTGAGAAAGGTCAATGAAATGGGTTTTTCATATTTTCTATCAGTTGCTTTGGTCCAACCTTTCATTCTGCAAATATCTGCTGATTACATACCCAGAGCTACACATGGAGATACACAATTCAATAGGAGAACTAAAGTCCCAGTTAATATGGAGTTCATTTTTTCCAGTGAAGGATAAAGATGGCTAGTAATTGAATAAAAATTTGCTTATTGTTATGGTATGGTATTTAGAGATGATCATGGAGTCAATTTTTAACTTATGGTATTCATCAGTAAATATAGAAGGGTTACATAAAAAAAATAGACAGGTGCTGCCTTCTTCCTGCATCTGCCTGGTGGTTCCTTTTTGATAGGGTTCATTTTCAATCATTATTACCCAGTCATTTTATCTATGCACTATATAAAAGTTCTCTGCATAACTTTCTTGCTTCTTAATTACTTAGTTATTATTCATACTACCATCTAAATATTTATCATGGTATTCTCAAAGCTTGGATTAATATGTAGTAAGTCTATATATTTGTTCAACTAATATCTGTAGATTGATTGAATAATAATACTATATAAATATCTTCCCTTACATATAAACATGGGTGGTGTTTTTTAAATCATTATTGATTCAGCTGTATGATTTTCCTAACTTTTAAGAAAACATATCTATAGTTTCTCCTTGATTAGATTGAATAATATTGCATTGAATGTTTTTATTGTTTGTAATCAGTTGGTGAATATTTAGGTTCCTTCAAAGTTTGGACATTATGTTTAATGCTGCCGTGACCATAGGAGTCCATATATTTCTTTGGGAACCTGATGTTTAAAAAGACGGTAATCCTGATATTACAGCAATGAACAACATAGATGAACCTGGAGGGACATTACAATTAAGTGAAATTAGCCAGATACAAAAATAAAACAAACAAACAAAAAAAGAAACCACTTATATGGTGTATTTAAAATAACTTTTGAAGAAGAAAGTAAAGAAGTGGTTGAAATTAACTGAGAAGAAAAATAGGGATATACTGGTAAAAAAAATGTGAAGCTTCAGATTTTTAGGATATTAAGTCCTAGCGATCTATGTAATATAGTCTTTTACTTAGTAATACTGTAATCTATAATTAAGATCTATGATTAAGATCTATGAGGGTAGCCCTTACGATAATTACTCTTATCACAAAACGTAAAAATAGGAATATCTTCACATAGGAGAGTTAATGCACATAGGAAAATTGAGGAAAACCTTTGGAGTTCCTGGATAAATTTATGGCATAGAATGTGGTGCTCACTTTGTAGATGTATGCTTATTTCTGCACAACTCAAGTTGAATATGTTAAGTATGTATTGTGTTTGATAAGTCATACCTCAAGAAAGTGATTTTTCCTTAAAAAAAAACAAAAAAAACCAACAAACTCAGCCACAATATCTGTCTTTTGCTGTCTGTCCAGTACCCATTGAATATTCCATAGTAATGTCACCATGTGTTTCCTTTGGATGTGATATCTTTCACAATTGGTCTGGCAATAGAGCCAATGAAAAGGAAAGCAGAAATAAAATGAAATTACCTGATACAAGCATTTTATTACCTTGATTCAGTGCTAAACTAGAATTTCCCAGTGGACTTTGTCATTATATCACCCAGATTAATGAGTATTAGTGTCTCTTATAAGTGAAAGAATCCTTTCTAATAATCTACCATTTTATTGACTGATATGTCCTAATACCTATGGACTTCATATTCCCAGTGTTTCTAATTAAAATCCTCATTGTATATTCTAAGTATTTCACTTATGCTTTTGCATACTTATTTCCACTCTCCAGACTTCCATGTAAATATGAGCCATCATAGTCTCTGTAGCATCATTTCTCTTTATGATTTTTTACCATCAAAACTCCTGCTAATTGCCTCATTTTTACACTACTTCTAAATTCAGCTTCAAAGTAAAAGGGAATAGCTGGCCACAGCACTAATTTTCCTCTGGAAAGTTTTTGATTCAGTGTATAACATATCAGTTGCCTGTACTTGAATGAGGTGACCATGTTCAACTACTAAGGTGTTGGGCAGAATAGTTGTATGGTATTGTGTGAAATCTAACTACCTAAAAGGATAGAGGACAGAATGACTCTCTTAAAGGGCATTGAGCATGATAAATGAGGCCATATTCAGTGAAAATATTAATATGTGGATGAAACATTATAGGAGATTAATTAATGATTATTATAGTTATCTGTGCTTGATATAAAAATGAATCTTTAAATACTATTGGACTGTATATTATTGGGGTGCATACAGTGTAACCAAGATGGTAGTGCAAATCCTTCCTCATTGTTGCTCACTTGGTTTGATGCTTTTTTCAATGTGAATAAACTAATGATTGATCAGTACTTTTTAACCTAGATTTTTCTTACTCTCAGATGTAAAGTATATTTTCCTTCTAGTAGTAAGAGTACAGACACACTGTGAGGAATTATAAGAAGCCATCAGTCCCTAATGAAAAACTCTACCTTTGGCATTCTTTCTTTCCATGATGATACTGTTTGTAAAGAATTTCAAAAATAGAAGTGTGTATTTTCTCCCTTTCTTAGTAGATTAGAAAATGCCTTTGCAGAATTTCAGTGATGTTCAAATATCTTTCAGCATGGCTAAAGCTACTCTGCTTGCCTCTCTGATTTTCCTCCTTTCCAGAAATATGAACTAAGATCTCAATACTTAGATGAGAGATTCTACACATGTTCCTTCTTTTTTATTATATTACTTCTCACACATAACTGAAGAGTGACACTGATACAGTTTTTCTAAGATGTCATTATAAATTGCGCTGTATTTTACTTTAATATTCAGACATTTCACCGAAGGAGGAATTATAAAGTCACTAATTTTTGCAGTTCTCAAAATACTTTTTGTTAGTTATCAATCATTGTAAAATATTAGTTGATCTTTTAGATTGTATTTCTGTTCTGAATTATAAGATTTTTAAAATACAGCTGGAGGTAAAAGAGGGATAATTTATAACTCAAATGCCAAGTAGACACTTTAACCTTCCTTTGCAAAATGAACTTATGTCTCCTTATATTTATTAGTGACAGCCATACTTTACTGTAAAATTGAATCACATAATAGGCATCAATCATTTATTCTTTATTTATGGAAAGAAAGGCCTTTCTATATCTAACAGCCAAATTTTTAGAATGACATTTTTGCAGAAGATAAAAAAACAGTAATTGTCCCGTTCAAATAACCTGCATTTCTTTTTTTTTTTTTTATTCCGATACCAGAATCGAACTCACAACCTTGCACTTGCCAGGCAGGCGCTTTGCCACTGAGCTAAATCCCCAGCCCCCTGTTCAAATAATTAAGCATCAAATTTCCCTCATGCTCTTTAGTCTTGGAGTAAGTGGTTCTAGTATTGAAGCATAGAAAATGAACTCCTTTGCTTTGTTGAGGAAGATAAATATATGGAGATTAGTTGCTAAAAATTATAAAGTAATAATCCTTTCTCAGATAAACTTTGTTTTCTTTTTTTTTTGGTACCAGGAATCATACTTAGGACCTTGTGCTTGCCAGGAAGGTGTTTGTGCTTCTGAGCCGTATCTCCCGGCCTTCTCAGATAAACTTTTATCCCTAACTGTACAGGATAAAAAAATATGTGATAAACTATGTAAAACCACACTGAGAAACCATTTTTTCTTAAGGCATTTAGCCCTAAATGGCTTTGAAGTAAAAAAATAATTCATCTGTTAATACAAGATAATGGATAATCAGAGAGATACAGTGTGAAAGGGATCGTATTTACCCTTAAGGGTAGAAATTCACTGCCAAGTGGCAGACAAAAGGACTTACTTTGATGTCAAAATAAACAGCTTTCTAATGTACAGAAGGAATGAGTGATAGATACATTCTACAAAACCAAAATTAAAATATTGAAAGTAAGAAATACCCCACATGTATGGTTGTGCTAAATTCCTAGCACATGGAAGAAAGACAAAATGAGTTTCTCTCTTATTTGCAACTTGTTAAAGTACAGTGGGCCTGTGCCCAAAGCAAACCTGCCTCAAGCAGTGTTTGGAGTTGAATAATTGCTGAGGCTGAAGTAATCACATTGCCTACAACAAAGGCAATGATAAAGATTGCTTCCTTATCTCCACATGGTTAGTAGATAAAATAATGTCTCAGTAATATAGTCCCAGAACTCTCCAAGTTAAAGGTATTTTGCCCTGTCTTTCTGTGGGGTGTGACTGAGATGGAGATCAGACACACATTTGGGGCTAGAGCAAGGCCAGCCCCTAGAAAACAGAGTGCCAGAGGCAAGCCATGTAAACTAGTTGTTGGGACTACAGCAAGGCCATTCCAGCAGGTCTCTGGCCTTGGTGTTCCTCCCTGTTAACTACAGCACAGATAGCTCTGATAATGTTTCACTTTCAGTGTTCTCAGCAAAACACTGAGACCTTACACTTTTTACTCTATGCACTTCCGCCCTTTTTACTGTGTATAAATAAAGTTGCAGACCATGCTGAGTTGTTGCTGCCTCTCTATCAGAGAGGTCAGGTCCCAGCTGGTCCCAGCTTTCCTTTCAGTATGTGGCTAGTTTTTTGTTAATCTCCTGTCCCTGCCTCTCTGGATCCTGCTTACTGTGTGGGTTCTGGCATCTTTCAGTATGAATTTCTATCTTTCTCATAGAGTGTATGAAAATGATTTACACAAATCTCTTGCTAGTACTGTTTCCCTGCATAAATGTGTATATGGAGGGTATATCTTAATGAAATCAGTGACCATGTTCCCACAAACAACCTAAATTAGATCTTCACATATGATCATCTTTATCAGTAAGTGTTTGAAGCACAGGCCATTTGCAGTCATCTTGGGGAGAAGGTACTTGTACATTATGTAGCTTAGTTCGTGTTAATAGTCCCTTTTCACTTCCCTCCCTCTGCCCTCCTTCTCTAAATTCCTTTCCCCCATTTTCTTCTTATTGATATTATCAATATAATCTCATTCTTCTGATATATGAAGGGGAGGAGCAAGGGGAAAGAAAATAAGTGGAAGAAAATAAGTGTCTTTTAGATATTAAGATTTAGAGATATTCCATTTGATACCAAATACCAGATATTTTCACCTGGAAAAATATGAAAAGATTTATGAACAGTATTAATTGCAGAACTCTTCATAGTATTTCATATACACAAAGAAACCAAAACATTTATCTATAAGGAACTGGTTGAAAAAAATAGCTCATTGACAGAACAAGAAGGTGGGAGTCTGTAATCAAATGTATGTGGAATATCACCATATGTCATGATGGAATAATTTACAGGAAACTTTGTTAAGTAAGGCAAGGAAAGACATGGGTACCAATCTATATTTTTATTTAAGAATGGAGAAAATTTGCGTTGCTATTTAAAAGTGGTTATGGAAGCGGGGGTGCGGGATATTGGGAGAGGGCAGGGTAAAGATATTGACTTCAAAGCCTTGGAAATTTTTGCACTACTGTACAAACTTCATTAAAATTATTAATCCAAAAGTTAAAATCAATGAGTGAATGTAAATTTGCAATTTCCAGTGTAAAATAAAATTGCTAAAAGAAATCTCCAGGCAATTTAGTAGTTGCCTACTAGCCAACATAGTTATTAGTGAGAACCCAGCATGTACTTCATCTCAACAGTGAAATGAAAGAAGACATGAGCATGCATGAAATGATAATTTTTTAAATTGAGTAAGAAAAGATGGGGTTTCCACACATTATTTTCTTTACATTTTTATAACTGAAAATATTCACAAGGAATTCAAAAAAGGAAACAAACCAGACAAGAAATGCAAATGACATTTGCTGAGGAAACCGATGTATTACATCCTTGTGTTACATTAGAGTGCACTGCATGTATCAGCATCAAGTGACTTCTCTCTCCAAAATAGAAATGAAACTGAGATATAATGGTCTATCAAGTAGATTACTATTCTGTTTCCACAAATCATTACAAGCGTTACACTGTTAAATTATACATTTGCATTGTTTAGAATTGTTCCATTTCTGCATTCAGAAATGCAAAGCATAGCTTGATTTGCAACACATATGTTTACAAAAGAATGAAGAATTAGCAAAGTGCTTCCTTGGGAAAAAATTTTAGGCAGCCTATTGAATCTTTTCTGTGAAGTGATAAAGATGAGCCCTTGTGTTAGAGTAGCCAGTGTGGTAGCTAGTAGCTACATAAAGCTCTTTAAAATTAAATCCATTTAAATATTTAGTTCCTTAATCATACTAGACACATTTTAAATATTCAATTTCCAGCTGTGGTGACTTTATTAGACACTGCTGATATAAATATTTCCACTGTTCTTGAAAGTTCTGTTGATCTGAATTTTTTCAGAGATGGTATCCCCATATTAAAATCCTAAATATTCTTATTGACTGCATCAACATTTTGTCTTTTACTTTCCTTATCTTTTAGACCACATCAAAACTGATAGAGCTTATTCATAAAATGATAGAATTAAATTTAAGATGCTAAGGAGTATAACTTGTACAGTAGGAACATTTTGTAAGTATTGCTTTTTGTATACATCATCTTTGAAAAATCTTTTGATGGACTCAGTGGTCTGGACTCTGATTACATTGTACACATGATATTGTACATATAATATTTGCATATGGCTTAATTGACTTTCTAATGGTAACAAAATCAGAACCTAAATATATAGCTAAAATCTTGACATAATCCACACCTGTTAGATTCAACTGATACAATATTTTGCTTGTCTTCTCTAGGTTGAATGGAATGCTATTTGTGTTTAGGCAAAAGATTCTTTCTACTTGGAGGCTCTGGGAAAATATAATAGGCAGCATGTAACTGGAACTCAAAGATATCCATATTACAGTGTGGAACTTCAAGATATCCACACTGTGATCAATAGGACGTGTGACTATTTCATAAGGCAAAATAAACCAATAAACAAATAGATAAATACAAATGAAGAATCATGTAAGGTTATAGATTTTACAATAAGAAAAGCAATAGTTTATCTATGTGGCCCGACCAATGCGCTTCCTGTGTGTGCTTAAAATTCCAATATGGAGACACATGGGCCAGTCTATAAAACACAAAGAGGCAGAGACAGGATGAGATGAAGTGTGGAAGCAGCTCGCTGTCGTTGGTTTTGGAGCCAGAGTAGGGAATCACACACCACAGTATGGAAGAACCTTAAAAAGCCATGTATGGTTTTCAACTGACAGTCAGCAATTAATCATGGGCTTCATTTCTGTATTGACAAAAGCCTGAATTCTGTTACTGCCTGAATGATGATTAAGTAGTTAGATTTTTCTTCTTGGATTCCAGAAAGGAACCCAGCCCTATTAACAGCTGGACCTTATACCAATGAGACTAGTATCATTATTTTTAGCAAATAAAACTCGAAGATAAGATATTTCTTTTGTTTTAAACTGAGAATTTTTTTATAAATTTAGGCTTTGTATCACCAACAGAAAACTAATGCAATCAAGATAATAACAAATGTACTTAAATTCTGCCATGCAAAGGGTTTAAAATTGTAATACTTGATGGTCTTCAAGATTTCTGCAGGATCCATTGTGATTTTACCGTTTTCAGACCTAATTATATGAATTTTAGTATTTTCTTTCCTTTTTTGATAATTGTCTAAGAGTTTGTCAATTTTAATTAATTCTTCAATGAACTAACTCTTTGATTCATTAAATTTTTTTGTATTTTTAGCCTCAATTGCATTAATTTCTGATCTTTATAATTTCCTCCCTCTTATGAGTTTTGACCTTAAATTGCTCTTTTTCTAGAAGTTTGAGGTTCAACATTGTATATTTGAGCTTGTTCTGTTTTCCTGATGTGAGAATTCACCACCATAAATTTCCCTTAGTGACTGTTTTCATTTCATGCCATAAGTTTCTGTGTGTTGTATTGGCATTGTCATTTCATTGTACAAACTGTTTAATTTTTTTCTTTAATTTCATCTGTGACCTATTGGTTGTTCAGTAGGGTGTTATTTAATTTCCACGTTTTATGGAGTTTTTGTGGTTTCTTTTGCCATTGATTTCCAATCTTATTGTACTATGGTCAGATAATATGCAATCACTGTTGAAATCAGTGTGGAGATTCTTCAAAAAACTAAGACTAGAGGTCACATTTGACCCAGTTAGTCCCTTTACTGGCATCTTCTAAAAATAATTAAAAGCATCATACCACAGTGATATGTGCACACCCAAGTTTATAGCTGCATGGTTTGTAATCGCTAAATCTTGGAAACAGCTCAAATGCCCAGCAACTGATGAATAGAAAAGAAGATGTGATTCTTTATTCACTGAAGAAGTACTCTGCCCTAAATAAGGACAAAATTGACACATTTCTTGTTAAATGGATGGGTCCAAGCACATAATCATAAGTGAAATAAATTGAATACACATGTATAAATATCACATGATCTCTCCTGTATGAGACATTGAAAATATAAGAACAAAAATGTATAATAGATATTGTGAAATAGGAATAAATTATTCAAAACAAAAGGGGAAGGGGGAAGGAAGGAAAAAGAAAAATGAGAAAAAAAGGGTAAAATGGAAGCAAAACTTTGTAATTAAGGACAGAAAAGGGATTTAAGAAAGAGGAAGGGAATGGGGAAAAAAGAGAAACTCAGAGATATCATGTACAGATACAAGTTGCCTATGATGAATGTGATCATTTGCATATCTAAATTCTACCAATAAACTGACTAAAAAATCGAAAAAGTCACTACCATGTTATCAGGTCAACAGAAGAAGTAAGTATTCATCAGTTAAGATCATTTTGAAAGCATAACTTGATAAAAATATTTGAGGCTGAGGAAAGATCATATAAATAACCTGAGGGAAAAATTCCTAATATATTTTAATGATCCATGCATTGAGAAGAATACTGATAAATGTATTCTTTGATGAGAAAACATGAATCATTGTGACAAAGATTGAATTGTGGAGAAGGTCATTTAATAGCTTACCTTACAATGTATAACCTATATGGGACCAGGGCCTGAGCAGACCGGATGACTGCTTGTTCTGGAGGAAGTCTAGCAAAATATTTAGTGTTCACGGAAGTGAAAACAGGACTCTAGTCCTAGTGGAATGCTGCTGGAACAGCACAAGATGCTTTGCTAAGATACATTTGAAGGAACCTTAAGATGATGGCTCAGAAGGCCAAATTACAGTTTCTGGGACAACTAAACTATGATGTCCTCACTTATCTTGTTAATAATTCCTCCCACTTCCCCTATTCCTGTTTTATGTTAGAGAATCTTAAAAAAAGGTTGGAGAAAATTGCAATAGTGGCCTCAGTCCTAGAGGCTGTAGACTCTGATCCCATAAATTTGTCTCTCTGGTTTCTTTTCATCCACTGCCCCTCATTTTTGGGACCTGTCACCTCACAGAAACCAACACCTCCACTAGGCAGAGGTTCAGAAATACCAGTACTAAGTTTTGAACTCCCAAAGCAGAGGATAAGGTAACATTTTCTAGGGAGAGGATATCTAGTGCTGCGCTACTGCTGGTGGCAGCAAAGAGATAATTGTCTATGCTTGAACATAGTCATAGCAATTGCTGGCCAGAAATGCCTGATGACTCTTGTCATTACGCCCCGGAATAGGAATGAACTGAAGTTTCCTGATGGTATCAAAGGAGTGTCATCTTTGTGATATTTTGATTGACACTGATTAGCCCAGTGTCATCCTTTCTGACATCTAGGACAGACCTTAGAAGGTAAATGGTTTCCTGAAGCATTACATTTTTGTTCTATCTCATTGTCAGTTCTTTGTATTCCTGATCTACCTTCCTTTCTCATATGTCCTATTTTGCTGCACCCAAAACATTTAACATTGTTTAGGGTGAAAATGTCGGTTCCTTTGAAAGCAGTTGAGAGCAATCTTGCTTTGAAAGTTTCTGATCCTATATCCTGACAGGCTTTTATGCTCATCTAAAGTGGCAGCCTGAGATTTTAATGGCTGTAAGACTTTTTGCATTCTGAATAGCATTATCAAAAGATAGCATTTGTAATAATAGGTCTCTCAAAGCAGGATGCAACACTGCTTTCGAAGTACTTCTGTTAATCTAGCTATAAATTCTACAATAAGATTTGTTACCACTTTGGACTACTTTGACCACTGATGGGATCGTTTGACCAGAGAGAACAATCTTTTTCCTTGCCTTTAAACAACACATCCTTGTCTGAAGAATAACAACGTCATCATATTGTAGCTGTCAATTTATTCCAAACCAGTTCCTGGAACTGGTGAGCTCATGAGCAGAAATAAGGCCTGGGGGGTTAGCATGTTCATTGCATCAGGCAGTCAGTTCCACTTCATCTCTCCACCCAGTTTTAAAGTGAAGGAATTCAGTAGACCTGAGAAACATGTACCCAATCATTTGCTAATCCCAGGTGGTCAAATGTTCAGATTGAGCCAATCCTGAAGTCAACCCAAAAGTATGAGATTCACTCTGTAGAAAATACAAGCCTGCTTCAATTATTTAATGGTTTTAAAGCACAATGGAGTGTGACCATATCAAACATAACTTTGGGGATTTTCCTGATCACCTGGTGGCTTGGTAATTATAGCTGAGTACACAGCAAAAGCCTGACGAGTGTCCAAATCACTTTCCTCTTTGGCTTGGGCAAAAACCTGCATGACTGTAGTCGTGGGAATGGTTTTTGAACAGTTAACTGAAGCGGATCCAAAAAAGGGTTAGATTTATCATATATTGGGGCTGAGGGCAGCACAGGATATGCTTGAGAGACAAAGGAGGGAGGCAGAGGAAACTTTAACTCTCCTTTTTTGTTTGTTTGTTTGTTTGTTTTTTGCTTTTCTTCTGGCACCAGGAATCGAACTCACGACCTTGCACTTGCCAGGCAGGCGCTGTGCTGCTGAGCTAAATCCCCAACCCCTGACTCTCCTTTCTTATGGTAAAGGATAAGGAAATTTTTGGTGTAGCAGAAAGACTCTCAAAAGATCCATGCCTCTCTTCATCCTCTGTAGTTAGTACCTTACTCTGAAGGGGTAGAATATCCCCAGGTAAACTCTCATCCAATTCAGAATTGGAGCTGTCTTTGCCTTTCTTATTTCTCATGTCTGGAAAGATTTTCTGTTCTGATTCAGATTACATGTGTACTAAAGTGAAGGTGATTCAATTACACAAGGCCAAACATGTAAAGAAATAAAATTCCCTTGTTGATAAGTGCATTTCCAAGCCTTCATAACCAATCTTCATTGTTTTAAATTTAAAACATTATGTCCCTTTGATTCAAAACCGGTAACAACATTTTCACATCAAAGCAAGTAATTCTGTAAAAGACCGTGGTTTTACTTTTATGCCCAAGGTCTTCAACAAAGTTTTAGAACCTGTTATATATTCGTTGAGATGGAGAATTTGCCATTGTAACCCCGATGTAAAAATCCCGGAAACCAGGCTTACCTTCCTGTCTCACTCTCCTTAGCTCCACTGGGCACTGAAATCCCTTCCTGACATCTCAAAGACTACTTTTATTTTTAAGTCCCTGTTTGGGCACCAATATGTTGGTTTCTCTGGGGTGATAGGTCTCAAAAGTGAGGTGTGGTAGACAAAACAAAACAAAACAAAACAAAACAAAACAAAACAAAACAAAACAAAACAAGAGAGACAAAGTTGTGGGATCAGGGCCTACAGCCTCTAGGACTGAAGCCTCTATTGCAATTTCCTCTAGCCTTTTATTAAAATTTTCTAACATAACACAGAATAGGGGGAATGGGAGGAGTGATAAGAAGATTAGTGAGAACATCAAAGTTCAACTATCCCAGGAACTGTACTTTGGCCTTCCGAGCCATCATGTTATGGTTCCTTCAGACATATCTTAGCAAAATATCTCCTGCTGTTGCAGCAGTATTCCACTGGGAGTAAGGTCCTATTTTCATTTCCTTTAACACTAAACTTTTTGCTAGACTTCCTCTAGAACAAAAAATCATATGACCTGATCAGGTTCAAAGACCTATATAGGTTATACATTGTAAGCTAAACTATTGAATGTCCTTCTCCACAATGAATAATACTTTCATATACATAAGAATCTGAGCCCAACCATAGATGTCTGATCTAATGACTTTAGAGGCAACTTCCCCATAGTAAGTCATGGTGTCTAACTTCAGGGTTTGACACAAATGTTCCTTGATCCTATCTGTAACTTTTAAGGTATATTGTCAACTTGATTGTCTTGGGAGTTGTCTATAGAACAGGTAAAATATACTTCTGCATATATCTGAGTGGGTCATAGAGGTGTGACCTTGGGTACTCTGTATGTCCCTGGTCCCCTTCTGTGGTGCTGTTTCTCTGCTCTGTTTACTAGCCACCATAAACTAATTACCTTTGTTATTCTACCATGATGTTTTTACCTTGGAGCCAACTGAACATAGAATGAATCTCTGGAACTATGAGTTAACAAAACCTTGGTTCCTATGTGTTATGTATGTCTGATATTTTTTCCAGCAACAGAAAAGCTGACCAATAAACTATTAGTCAACATCTCATGAAGAGACTCATAATATTTTGTATGCCTTGATAATTATTTTAATCAAGAGTAAAAAACAAACCTTTACAACAGTAGTTATTTTAAATGCATAAAATTAAAAATACTCATGTCAAAATTTTCTTCATTGATATTAAGTACAACATAAAGTATGAATTTTAATTTGGATAAAGCATGTAATCCTCACTATGGTTGACATGAAGGAAGTACTACTGTCCACTTCAAGAAGTATACACGAAACATATGTCAGAGTGTCTTGGTTACTTTTCTTATTGCTGAGACAAAAGCACCAAAACCTACAAGTTAAAGGAGGAAAGGTTTGTTTCAACTCACAGTTCATAGACATGTCAGCCTGTAGTCAACTGGCTCCCAGGCAGGGTGGCATATCGCAGAGCAGTCTGATAGAGGAGAGACAGTCCATGGCAGGGACAGCAGAAGGCAGAAAGCAGTGACGCTTTCTTTCTGTCCCTTTATATTTTATGCAGGCTACAAATCTATTGAATGTTGTCACTTGTGTCCAGATGCAAGCTTCCATTGTCCACATGTTTAATCCTCGTATCACATCTTTAGTAGTTCACATTCACGCTCCCTAACTGAACCATCTTTGAAACCCCCCACCTATGACTACATGAGGGCTGGAGACATCTAGATACAAGCCACAAGATGGAGTATTTTTTATTGGTGATGGTACTGTACAATATTCTTATTCTTAGAATTTCACAACTGAAACAGAAAATGAAAACAGAAAAAAGGGAATTTTCTGATATTTCTAGTCCTTAGAGTAGAGAAAGTTCATAGAGTGGTGATGGGATTATGTGTAGAATAATGAAATTAAATCAATCTTCTATGCTTTGCTATGAGACAAATAACACTTACCCTCCACTTATTAGTCAATAATTTAATTAAATCTTTCTAATAAGCAGACCATGAAAATAAAATAGTAAGTAAAGTTGGTGTTATAAACTTTGATACATACAATTTTATATTTCAATAGGGTAAGAATTTCTTGTTCAGTTGAGCTACCTTCTTGACTTCTACCTCCATTTCTACAGTTTCAATTTTTTAAGATCTTTCATTGCACTATAATTTCCATGGTAAAAGATTTTGTTTCTGCATCTTTGATATAACTGTACCTCACAATCCATAAAAATGATCTTTTCAGTTGGAGTTTAAGCAGTTGTTAGGTATCCTAAAGGTTATATGGTTGTAAAACTACCTCAAGTTATAATTTGGAAGTAAATTGTTCAATTTCCATGTCTGTTAAAAATCTTCCTGGTCACATTCTGATATTAGTATAGTAATTGTTTTCGCAGCTTGAGAAAAACTTTTTTATGTAGTTTGTTGACAATATTCTATTTAAAAAATTGTTATTGTTTGTTGCATGTTTATTTTAAAAAATAACTTAAAATTCACAGAATGGTTGCAGGATTATTAATAAGTACTCTTATATATTCTTTACCCAGATACACCACTTGGGATCTGCCAACTATATTCTGAATGACCTTAAGACCAAAAGGATCCAACCCAGACTCACGAGTTGTCTTTAGTTTTCATTTTCCTCATGCATTGAATATTTTCATATACTAGTAATTTTGAAAGACAAAATAGGGATCATCATCTAAGGACAAAGATGAAAGCATATTAGAGAGGAGAATCAGGAGGAGATGCCATACATAGATGTAATAGTTATGAGAAAGCATGTAGAAAATTGGGAAAGTGTTTAACAAATTATGATGTTAAATGGTGATGTGCATATACGCGTGGAGCCTTTGTTCAGACAGTGATCAGAGGTTACTCATTTTTCGACACCACTACTTTTATAGTATTTCAGAGTATATTTTTGAAGAAAAGTAGTTACCACTCAGTCCAGGGATTTGTTATTTCCTTGAGGTCAGTAGCTTTTAGCAAGGGGAGTTATGATATGTGTTTCTGATTATAAACATTTATCTCCTGTATCACAGTAAGGGGGAGTTGATGGGACAGGTAAGATTGTGCAACTAAAATCTCATTGTGGTATTATTTGAGTAATTCAGGAAAGATGTCAAGCAACAAACTCAGCCTTCTTTAAAATTGAAATTCTGTGGAAAGAAATTAATACCAGAATTTTGCAAGTTTCACAATATTCAAAATGAACCTTTTAAAATAAGATGTACACGATAAATAAGAGTAAAGTATTGGCATTTTGTTAGTGTATAGCATGGTCCTTCTGAGATAGGAGATTAGGGTGTGGCAAAGCTGTCTGGAGAAGTAGACCTGACCTGTTAATTTAAAAATCCTGGAATTGTGCACAGAACAGTTCCCAAAGTCCTGCATGTGAACTTCTCTGTGAATTCAGGCAGGTTTTTCACAGGATGGCCGAGACCTGACCTCAGCTTGAGGTGTGGGATAGCAGCATCACCTCTCAGGATGCTGAGAAATCCTCCTGGGTTTTCTCTAGATTGGGAAAGTAAAAAGAATATAGATGCCAGAAAGAGCTTGCTTTCATGACTTTCTTCATGGTAGCCTTCCATGATTTGTCCAGCATTTCCTTTAACTGCTTTTCTTCCATTACTCAGGCCAAACTTGATCTGCAGAGTCAGTTTTCCCATGTTCTTCACCTTTACTTTCTTGAATAAAGTTGACCTCTGCTTTTTGCTCATTTTATTCAATTTCTTTGAGAAGGACCTGCGTTCTAACCCCAGAGGGAGAGGTGAACAACCAGAACCTGGTAATGTTTAGATGGTGAGCCGTGGTTCAAAGGAGCTCTCTGATAACACTTCCCTTAGTGACAATGAAAATTAAAACTAAATCAACAGTATGAATGAAAACATTTAATTGGAATAGTTAGGATCATAAAAGCAGTCACGCATTTGTTTCTTATTTTTGTATTCCAACCAGGTGTGGTGGTGCATGTCTGTAACATCAGCACTCTTGGAGGCTGAGGCAGAAGGATTGCAACCTAAACCTCTGTTGAAACAACTTAGTAAGATCTTGTCTCAAAAACAAAAGTGAAAAACAAACTTGTTTTACCAACTTTGTACACACATTCCCTTAATGATTAAAATACCTATAGGCAGATCTAAGGATGTGACCCAGAGTTTTACAAAATGTAGGCTCAAGGTAAAATTCTATGTATTTAGCATTGAACAAAAGTAAATAAAAAAAATTAAGCAACAAATACATGATATGCCCCTGAGTATTTCAGAAGAAAACATAAGCCATGCTTCTAATGAGAAACAGGTTAAGAGCCTGGGAGTTTGTTTCCTCTGTATCTAGGGTGTTTTCCGTGTCAGTAGCCTTGGAGTGGAATCCAATGTTATTTACTTGAAATAGGAGGAGACATTTGTAAAGACAAATTACAGTCAAAATTCAAAATTAACATGCTTATGATGAATATCTAATGTTTCCACAGAAGAACAAGTTAAAGAAGAAAAAACTGACATGAAACAACTGAGAAACGTCCCCCTCTAGGTATGATATTAGAATAGCATATCAGACTGAAAGCAATCTCAATTCAGTCTCTTGTTGATTATTTGATCCTACTTGGAAGTTATTTATTTCACTCAACCAGAGCCAATAAGAGTACTTGCTTCATTGAATTGTTGTAAAAAATAAATTAAGTAATATCTAAAGAGCCTTACATAAATCTTACAACAGAATACACATGAAATAAATGCTGGTATTCCCTGAAAGTTCCTTTCTGTTGAATGAGAGGCAATGGGGGAGGCAGATAGTACTGTGTAAATATAAATGCTGAGTTTGAAGCTATGAACTCGGGAACTAGTAAGTTTGGTTTGTTTGTGCAGTTCTGCCAAAAATAATCATTATACTATTTTAATGAACTGACCTTCATCTGAAAGCCATTATTGCGGACCTTTCCAGTTCATTTCCTGCTGACATCTGTAGCCCAAGTGACAGCCTCAGATGGAATGGAGACATTTTGAAGCAGGGCTGTGAATGCAATGGAACATTCTTGCATGCCACATTTAGCTGGGAGAAACACATGAAACTTTAGGTTACCTTACTGTAATCATATTGATTAGAAAGCATCCTCACAAAATCAAGGGCATTTTGTGTTTTCAATAATCTCTAAAGCCTTTGCACAGATGTAGACAATTTCCACTATGCTTTGGAAGTGGTAAAAGTAAAACACGGACCACCATCACCTTCTTGGTCTTCCGCAAGCTATAACCCCTCTTGTCAGGTCAACAGCAGCTGATGACTAATCGAATCAGCTAAGGTGGAAAGGAAAATAAGACTATTTTTGTTGTTGCAGCCTGGAGAAAGAATATGGCCCTCAGTGTTGGATAATTATTCCGGCGACTGAGTGTGGCAATCAGTAATGACTCAGAGCTGCCTCCTTTCTTGCCCTCAGAGCTGAAAGCATCCTGATTAAATTGGAGAACAGTGCAGGACTTTCATTACAATGGGGACTGCTCTTGCCAAAAGGGAATTTTCCTTAATTAATGAGAAAGTACTCCTTTCAAGTGCTACACAATGAGGTCATTCCAATGCAACTTTCTGAGCAAGACCAGTCTGCCTCTGAATAGTGGACTTTATAGCTGAGGTGGAGAGGCAGGTTAGTGAAATTGTTAAGACAATAAGCTTTGGAGTGGGAGTTGCTCGCTCCCAAATATTGGCTGTCAGCTAAACTTTTGGTAGTCTTGAGCATGTGATTTCACTTTTCTATCTTGATTTCCTTCTCTGCAAAAATTGATATACCATATACTCTCTCATAGAATGATTGTTAGAGTTAGATAAAGTAAAAATAGTCAGGAAATTAGCACAGTACTTGAGACATATAGGATACTTGGTAAGGGCAAACAGGATTATCCAACATTATTTTTATTAGTTATTTGTAATTCAGTAGTGAAAAATTATGATCTCTTGAAATATACACTACTCAAAAGAAAAGCCAATGAAAACATCCTTCATTATTCATCAGAAGTTGACATCAAACACTTATTATCTCCTACCTCAAACTGTAGGAGAAATGAAATCTACTGTAAGTACTAAGGATACATTAATTTTACTTTTCATAGAAGTTAAAAGCAGTTTAATGTGGCATCTAGACTTAGTGGAACTACTGACTGTAATTGAAATGATATATATTAAGGGGAAGAAATGGGACATGGAGGTATACATACATCTACCATCTATGTCTGACCAAGAGGAATAGGTTCCCACATATTGGAATGAAAGCAGCTGAAAAGTGGATATATTTTACATTAACTTCACATATTTATCTCTTGAGCAATTGCTAAACAACAGCATTGTATCCTATTTATTTAAATATTGACTAAATTATTTTGGTGATTGCTGTGTATACTACAAGTCAAGACTATGATTGTGGGTTTGAAGAAACTCTAAGAATTGTTCAACCAACATTTTTTAAATCACTTTCTAAACACACCTTGAGTAATGGATTTCTGTAAAAAACTGTGAAAATGCTAAAGATATTTGTTACTGTATCATCTCATTATCAAGCACTAAGATGGAAAGGATTTTCAAAGTTTGGATACTTACCTTATTCACAAGTGATATGCCAAATAATTTTTTCTCATGTCAGCCTGCTAGGATTTCATTAATTTAGATCCAACAGATGAACTGTGTACTTACTACTGTCCCTAGTGAGAGATTAATTAATTGTTATATGACAGGTCAATTTCATATGAAAAAAGAAATCTATTACTACTCATTTATGATATACATATAGCCTGTGATTACATTCCACAGATATTTCCTGTTGATATAAAAATACAGAACAGAAAAAAACAAAAACACAAGTGAAAGAAGTAAAGGCCTAGCTCTAGCTTAATTATTTTCTTCAATGTTAATCATGTCTTAGCAGTTTATTTCTGTCTCTCTTTTTAAGAAAACAATGTCAAGAAACAACCACCTATTTGCTTCTTAGCTATGTAAATATTAAAATTATTCTGTACTACATTACACAATCTTTTATTATAAAAATATGGGAATTTTGTACAGAAAACAAGGTAGGAAATGTGCAAATGAGCTGGAACACAGGACTCACTTTATGTTTCAAGGGGGACAATTTTTCCCTATGCGTTTGTCTGTTCTATTTTCCCGGTTTCTCAGTGACCCACTTTCTCTTCTTACTTGTGTAGTACAGCAGAAAATAGCGCTACTGGTCAGAGCGCTAAGCTATCAACAAAGCCCAAAGTTTGGCTGACCCTTTTGGCATTCTTTACAGTTTGAAGTTCATTCAGCTATCTCAGGAATGGTTGCCTTGGGAAACTAGCTTATCAGACTGTTAGGAAACAAGACTTTTTCAAAAACGGACACGTCCTTCCTCTACCAAATCCACTCCTCTGTCCATAGTAACCTTCAGTCTTGTCCTTCAATCCATGATTGTGAATATGATCATTTTTTCTCATACCATTACATCCTAATAATGTTTTCTTGATGTTTTAGTTTGTTCTGCTTTGCTTTGTTTCTTGATTGCTTGTTTTAATCTTATTGTAGAGGGCAATGAATCTTAGCATATTATTTAGATAAAATAGTTAGGAAAAAGCCTGCATGGTGCCTCGGGAAGCCTCCCAGGACAGTGCAAGAGCTAATTCCCCAGATCAACACTGCCCAGGAATGTCTCCCCAAGATAAGGGGGCGCCTAAGCCTAGGTGACCCTCCGTGACCCCACCTGGGTAGTGCCATCTCCTGGCCCTAGGTAAACATTGTAACCCTAAAGGAATGCATAGGTTGTAAAAAAGGAGATAATGGGGGGGACGACATCTATCACTGTTTGACATGCGACCTGCAACTGACCTGGGGTCCAACAGGATGAGAGAAAGACCACGTGCCCACCGGGGTCAGAGAATGTAACACCCCAACCTGTTGTCAATGGAAACCAAAATGTATATAAGGGGAAACAAAGCTAGCCATGGGCCCCCGCTTCCAGATTGGCAAAGGAAGTGAGGGTGGCTAGCCTCAAATTAAACTCTGATTTGTTCTCACTGGCGATTGGTGTCTCTTGTGGAATGTTTGGGACAGACGGGAATTTTCTGCCGTAACATTATATATGCAAAAGTATATTCTGCCTGAATTTTTTATATGTTCCTCCTGTATGACAGTCTCAACTTCTTGGTTTTCTTTGTTTGTTTTGGGTACTGGGACCCAAACTCAGGACCTCATGCTTGCCAGGCAGGCGCTGCACCACTGAGCTAAATCGTCAGTGCTGTTTCAATATGAATTTCTTAAGAGCTCTTTACTGGCTCCTTCTGAGCACTTTATAACCTACCACACACAATGTGTACCAAGATATGTGTGGCCCCTTGGCTTCTTACAGCAAAAGAATGACAGGTGAACTGAAACTTCATGTATAGTTTAAGGAAAATATAATGTGTCACTGATAAATGTATACACATCCGTGCATATGAGAGAGTCAGAGATATGTAAAGCTGATGGTGTGTTTTAGCAGTAAACCATCTGCTTGGCTAGCATGTGCAATTCCCTGGGTTCAGAACCAGCAACAGCCCCCTGCAACACACACACACTTGCCTGTATGCATTTTTTTTGGTTATACAGAGATGTGTTTCATTTTATAGATTTCTACATGCACATAACATATCTTGATCATTGTCATTCCCCCTCACCTCTTCACCATCTCTCATTTCATATTTGAGGGTTTTCAAAGCATATATTTTGAGAAATCTCGTATTCTTCAGCTTTTTCATCATCTCACTTTTAGATTTGCTCTCCCTCTAGATCATACCTTCTGCTAAGTAAGGCTGAAGGAAAAAAATATACCTACGATTTTGGGAAATTATTTTAATTATGTTGGAAAGTAGTAACGTAAAAAATCTATACAAATGAAAACTGATGGATGATAGTATTAGGATCTACATGAAGCAGAAGTCCTTGAAGAACAAACCTGACCCTTGCATTCTGAGGCCTTTGAGTAGTGACAGAAGTGACATACAGCTTGTGACTTGATGGGTTGTATCTCTAGGAAACACAGTATTAAAGAAAGGATATGAGCCGTGACATAGCAATAAGTCACTGAAGCCTGAGGCCGCAGCTTCAAGATGTAAATCAGTAAACTCTTTAATATGTCTAGATAATAAAACTGGAATTATACACAAAGCAATCATTTGGAGTGGCCATTTCGGACAGCTGAAGGACACTGAAGTTTTTTTTTTTTTTTTTTTTGAATTTTAAACATACGCCTTGCGTTGAGTTTGGTGGATTGGAATTGTCAGTAGTTCACTATGTAATAGATCGTTCAAATGGTTTTCCGGAAGGCTTCAGACACTCTTGATATTCTCTGTGTAACTCTTCAAAAAGCAACTTTCAAAATTATTACATAGAGATAATATTAGTTACACACTCAGTCAAGTGATCCCAACCTAAACTCCAAGGTTGAAATGATAGAGGAAAATGTCATGAATATCCATGATCTCTCTGTCATTTTCAATTGAGTTCTATAAAACTTCCACCTTCTGAAGAAATCTAAGACACAGGTATAACAAGTTTATTTATAAATTATTATTGACCACTCGGCAATAGGACTGCAGCCATGTAGTAGGAATGCAAATTATAAGCATGATTTTCATTGGGTAACTTTTACATTTACATATACTTTTCTATATATCACTGTTAAATATTTGAAAAATGAGCATGAGATGTAAATATGTCTCAGTGTATTTGTGTGAGTATGACACCAACTAGTGTAGCTCGCTAATTCTATTGAGAGTTCAGAAAAATTTTGACTTCTCTGTTATTTTCATTTTAATATTTTTTAAAAATTTAACTTTTTTAAACACTTAAGATGAAAGGACTAGGAACACACCACTCTTCACTTAGAAAAGCAAAATTTTTTCTAGGGTAGACAGATATTTATATGTACATATGTGCTAAGAAAGTGCTATATTGACCATCATGATTTTAAAAGCCATTAACTCAGATAAACAAATATAGGTGTGGAAGATTGATCAATTAATTAAACATTAACTGTTTCTTTCAATAAAGCAATACAAATCAGTAGTACTACTATCTTAGCTTTCCTGTGTGTACATATATACATAATTTTCCCTGCTTTCTTTTCTCTTTTCCTCATCCCAGTTGCTCTTTCCTTTTGAGCATTTTTTTTCCCTTTCACAATATCTATTGTACTGTTTAGATTTTATTTACTCTTTCAGGTTCTTACACTAGTGAGACAATATGGTATTTACACATGTGGGTTTGATTTACTTCAGGAGTAACCAATTTGAACTTATCAATATGTAATACAGCAACCATTTTTAATTTCCTATCACATTATCTGAAATTCTGTATTACTTTTATTGTTTTTGAGCTGCTTTGTAAATGTCTGTGTGCTTAATATGTTTTCATTCTTTCATTTTTAAAATAAAAAAGTAAAAGTTATTAACAATGAGTGCAGTATAAATACTGACCAACGAGAATGCAGATGCTGGCCTGAGAGCTGAGGAAACTTTGTGTATTCCTTATCCTTTTCAGGTAAGGGTATAATACTCACTGGACTATTGGAAAGAAGGAAAACTCTCACAGAATGACGAGAATAATGAGGGTGACAGAACGTTCAGAGAAGGTAAAGCCATGGCTACTTAATAACCAGTAGAGAATTAATTCAGTGTATTAACAGAGATTAAGAATATACCTTTGTGGGGGCTGGGGATTTAGCTCAGCGGCAAAGCGTGTGCCTGGCAAGTGCAAGGTCATGAGTTCGGTTCCCGGTACCGGAGAAAAAACAAAAAAACAAAAAAACAAACAAAAAAAAATATACCTTTGTATCTGGGTTCTCTGTGTTGAAGAAATTGATGACATTTAAATTAGGGTTCTTTGAGTGTGTGTTTGAATATGTGTGTGTGTGTGTGTATGTACACACATGCGGACATATATGTGTATATTTAGGTGGGAAAGGGTTGGCCATCAAAGATGAGCAGTAATAATACAAACAGAGCAGCACTTAGTAGGAACCTTTCATATAGAGACAGCAGGAAATTTCTAGACAGGAATTTGAGCAGGTAACACACAGTCTTATTAGTGGAGGCCAAGTATAACAGAGATTTGTGAGAACTGAATGCTAGAACATAAAGTTTCCCTTATAATATCAGGTTTAGACTTCTTTCCCGATAGCCATGACATAAATATGAAAGGTAAATTGATGTCAATTGACATTTTAAAGTTTCAGAATTGTATGTTACTTGTAAAAAAGAACACAATTCAAAGGAAACTTGACAGAGCAGCCTAATATTCTTGACTAAAGGAAATAGATACTTGTTTATAACTTTAAGTATTTTGCTGTCAATTGCCCCCATGTCCCTCGTTCAAGAATGCCACAAACTTGAATCAATCAATTTCTCTTTTTCTATTCTTTTACATTTTTATGCTATGGCTCATAAGCACTGTTGGCTAAAATAACTTAGATGCACATTTGACATTGGTGTACATTTATGGTTTTTTTATTAGTCAGATATTGCTGCAATAACCCTGCCTAACAAACCACCTGTAAACACAATTGCTAATAATTATTCATTTTTACTGTTCACAGCCCTGCAGGCTGTCTGTGATTTAGCCCATGTAGGTGAGGATCCTGCTGCTGCTGGCTGATTCAACTTCTGGCTATAGAGTGGCTAAGTCTGATTTCAGAGTCTGAGTTGGATTCAGAGCTACTCCACAGGGCTCACATTTCTGGATTAGGGCTGCTGAGGATTTCCTCTTAGCGAAGGGCAACATCTCAGCAGTGAAGAAAATGTGTATGTTTGCCTTGCATTTCCAAGTACTTCTTTAGTCAGACCAAAATGGCATGAGCAGCCAGGTCAATATTAATGAGATCAAGGAGTAAGTACCACCCATTGCGAGAGAAAGCTGCAATGTTACCTGCCCCAAGGGTGTAAGAGTATAGGCTTATTAAAGCACAGTGAAGATATGGCAAATATAATGCAATCTATCACAGGGGTTTGTTTTTGAGACATGGTCTAGCTAAATTTCTACTTGCCCAAACTGGTCTTCAACTTGCAATTGTTCTGCTTCAACCTCTCAGAGGATTGGGCTTAGAACCATGCACTGCCATGCCCAGATACACCACTGTCAGAAATTATTATCATTTCCTATATTCCTCATCTCCAAAATCCAGAGCTACTATTCCAAGACTCTGTACATTCCTAATATGTCTTGTCACAAACTATATCTTGAATCGATTTCAGTACTCCAGCTTTCTTTTATTTTTCTGGGGCAAAAAAGACTCATCCTCTTTCCTGGATCCAATCCTGAGATTTTTCTAAAGCTACATATAATCTAACGTCTTTCCAGTTTTTTATTGGACATTAGGAAGAAGCTATTGCTCATTCACCAGAGTTTTGTGCCCTACCTCCTGTCAACTCTTCTGAAATATTATACCATCAATCATCCTTCATCTTTATTGTATGTCCACCTTTGTTTTATTAATTTTTCCCAGCTAGTGGTACTTGTTAAGTACCTGCATATATTCTTTATGTATACTGCTAATGCAGTGCTCAAAATGATCTTGTGGGGTAGATGTTATCACTACAAAGCAAATATACCATTAAACACATTTTAAAGATGATTACAGCACAGATTTGTTAAATAATAGGTTTATTGATGCTAAAATATAGTGATCCTGATTCATCTATAAGTATAGTACACTCTCTCAAACTACCAATGGTCAGTTTTATGCCTGACATTCCTTTCCTGGCCATTTTGTTTTATGGGGGTGAGGGCTGAAAATAAAATTAAAGCTTCTGAACTATTTAGGAATATATATATATATATATAAATATGTATATATATGTATATATAACAGGAAATATATATGAGGAATTCTAGAAATAAGAAAAACGTTCATATATATTTTGACAATAAAATGTTGGGGCGAAAAAATACTTTGTCTAATCAATTCAACAGAGTACAGGTCAGAAACAATAAAAACATATATGTAATAAAAGGCTGAAGAATAAATTCATATTCAATGGCTGTTACTGGAATCTTAGCCTAACACTTGAAAAAGGTATATAAAATCTATACATATAAATATGTAAATATACATAAAGAATGTTAATATATAGCTCAAAATATATAATAAATGAATTAGGAATAATTAAAATGCAATTAAAATTTAAAAATGAAAATTCTATTTTAATAAAATTAATGACATTATTTAAAAATATATATTGCTAGAATTAGGGATTTAACCTTGGTCCTTACATGTGCTAGGCAAGCACTCTACCAAATATTTACATCCTCAACTCTTTTTAAATAATACTTTGAGGCAGAAGCTTGCCAACTTGCCAGCCTGACCTCAGAGCTCCCATCCTCCTGCCTCAGCCCTCTGAATGGCTACAATTATAGACAAGTGTCATGGTACCTTTAATTGATGACCTTTTTAAAAATGTGGTATATGACAAATGTGGTGTATAACTTAGAGTTCCTGCCTGTGAAATGGCATTTGTTAGGTTTATCCACATTCTAGTTATTCGTTATTTTCTTGTCTTGACAAATTGAGTTCTTTGGAAGGAAATCCCAGGCACAACCCTTGGGTTAAACCATTAGGAGCTGCACTTAATCTCCTTGAGTGTAGTGTTCACACATGTAAGTTGTATTTTCTCTCTACAAAAAAATTATCTCTTGTCTTTTACCCATTAACATTTTAACAAACTAAGAATAATACTAGACTGACATAGATTTTTTAAAAAATTGTAGTAGGGAAATAATTCTGCATTATCATGTTTATGTTGATATTCAAATTTTTCCAGTTTAAGCCTTTGTGAGGTCTTTAATTTAACTTCTTCTTTTGAAGTATACTCACTAGTGTAATTTTTTGAGAGAAGCGCTTCTTTGTCTATTTTAGACTATAAAATACTCCGGTCTTGTATATTTAGGTTTCTTGCCCAGGTTGTAGAAATCAGCCATTTTGTCAAGGGTCCGTGATTCTTTTCATTGTAGGGTAATATTAGAAAGCAAGATTTTTAAAGGGGAAAGATTTATACCATCTGAAGAAAAACCAGAGCATAAGATTTTTATTTCATTTTATTTATTTATTTATTTTTTGAGATAAGGTCTCGCTGTGCAGTTCAGGCTGCAGTTGAGCTCACTTTGTAGCCAGCACTGGCCTCAAACTCACAATGATCCTCCTACCTCAGCCTCCCAAATCCTGGGATTACGTATGTGAGACACCATGGCCAGCTAGAAACCAAGATTTGGTGTCAACTGTGTTCAATGTTTCTGGGGCTGCACTGTGGCTGTCTAGAGGGTTAGCAGTATAAATAAATATATGTCTGCATACTAATGCATGCACATGTCCTTGGGTACTTCTACATGTACATGATATGCATAAGAATTATGAACCCATTGATTCAGGGGAAAGAATTCACCAGGTGGAATGTAAAATTTGTATAATATTTCTTTTTCTGTAATTCTCTCACTTCACATATGCAAAGTTACTTAGGTTAGCTCAGATTTTTTTTCTAGCTCAGGGATTGTTGAATATATCTATACTACATTTTCAAATTATTACAGTCTGTGTGCCATGGGGGTTTCTTCAGTCTCCTAAATATTTAAGGATCATAGAAATTAAGGATCATGCTTCATGCCTGTTCTTTCATGTTAGCAATTTGCACTATATTTTCATGGTAGTAATTGCCATTTTAATAATATTAAATAATAAAATATTTTGAATTATAAAATTGATAATCAAAAAATCTTCACTAAACATAGAAATCAATTTCAGCAATATGTAAAAATTTAGTCACAGATTGGGTTGAAAAATGCTTCCAAATATCAAGGAATTGACATTAATTAGTTTATAGTCAGCGAGAAAATTATAGTTTTGATACAAATTAGGGATAAAAACAAATATTATCTTAAAATGTAAAGCAACATTCTAAAAGTTCCAGTAATGAGAAAGCCTAATGTTGGAAATGTGAAATTAGTTGAAAGAAAGGGATAAAGTGAAAATTTAGAGTGTAATAAGTATGGAACATTCATAGGATATTCACCTAATAGATATTAGATATGTACCATACGCACATCCAAATTGAAAAGTTATATGATCAATTATGTTTACGCTCTATATGGTAAATGTCATGAACTCTCAGAAACTTATCAGGAAAATGCGAACAACTCAGTGAGAAACCAGGCAAACTACAGGGGCAAACAAAAGTATGAACTTTTGTAAATTGAATGGTCCCCAAGGAGTCTTTGTAGGAGAATACATACTATGAGCTCTCATCCTATTTGTAGGTTGTTAGTAGGGTGTGTTGATTTTTCCTGTAATTTATTCTTACAAAGCTATGCAGTGTTCTTAGAAATGGAAATAAGAACCAACAACAATCTTTTAAAATGATCTAATCTGTGTATTGAAGAATTTATTTCAAATTATTAATACTGGCTTGTCATTAACCTTAGTTTTAATACTGTTAAACCTTTTCCTTGGATTTCCTGTTTACAGGGAAGATCTTAGACTTTATATATTTATCTGGCTTGTTTTTCCCTTAACCAAACAGGATTGGACTAAATAAATAACTGTGTTTATACTAGCACAAAGGTTAGGATTTGGAAGATGTGCTTTTTTGAAATTAATGTGGTGTACAATGACGAATATATTGATCACTTTAACCAAAAGTAAATTGATGCATTTCAAAATCTGGCTCATTTAACTTCCATTCATTGACTCATTTTTCATAGACACAGAACTACAAAAAATACTTGGACACTTATACCATCAGCTCTAATTATGGTAATCGTTCAAATAGTTTGCACTCAACTGCAATACTTTTTAAAAATATAATTCTATCTCTCACTGCATGTCGTATTTGCTGTTTAGGTTATGATGCATATAAAACCCATGTAAAGTTTTAGAAAAGAAAAAAGTTCAATAAAGTTGGCATTTAAAACACATAATGTCAAAAAGTTAAAAATGTAGTTTCCTATGTGGTCTATTTTATCAGGCCTATTATGTGAAATTCACTGAAAATTCGTATCCTCCATTTCACATACATGCGTATAATAACAGTAGTAATTGCCATCAAATAGCTTCAACTTTATTTCTTTTCAGAGGTAGTCACAATGGAATCAAAAGGAGCATTTATTAATATTCATTATTTTTCCAAAGGTAAGCATCAGCAGTGACAACAGAATAAAACCTTTTTGAGCTATTACACTGTGATAGTATAATGTACTTTTCTTTTTATTAAAAAAACAGAGTTTGGTATAATGCTTGATAGTAAAAAAGAAAAGAGCAGTAATGCCTACTTTGTTATTTTTTGTATGAGACAGATTTAATTTAATAGACTACAGTTAGAAATTATTCTACTGTTCTCTTTTATTTCTGCATTCTATGGTAATTTATAAAGATCTCAAACAAACAAAGGAATAAGCCAAATAACCAAAGCATTGAAATTCAGAGATAATAAAACTAAACAAACAGAAGCGTTTACACCACAAACCTTTGGTGAGGAAAATCAAACTTGTATAAAATAGCTATCACTCACTGAGCACCTAGCATGTGTATGGCTGTCTCACTCAATCTTAACAACCTTGAGATTGATGTATTCCTATTAGTTAAAATTCATACATAAGGTAATTGATTTGCAGAGAGCTTAGAAAATGAGGCCAAAATCTGCAACCAAATTACAGAGCTGGAATTTACATTGCAATATTTTAACAAGAAATAATGTATTGGACAGTATATGCTTAGTAGAAAAGTATCTTAAAAATAACTACCCAAATAAATATCAATTTATTGCATCAACAACATTTAAATGTGAATCTCTGGTAAATGTACACTAGATTATCTTTCTGAAAATATGGATAATACTATCTTTGAGCTCAAATTTTAGAAAAAAAATGATATCATTAAAATATAAGAGGATTCAAAACACAGTCCCAGAAGAAAATGACCTTTTGAAATGGGATGCAATGATAATTTCAATTTCCATTATTTGCCTATAAAATTATCTTGGTCAACATCCTCAAATGAGAAAAGTAGAATGTACCAAAAATGAAGGGAAAAAAACCTAAATGTGCTATTGAAATATTTGTATAATTTATTCATTTATTTGATGTTTTCAATAATATTTTTAAACTGCTATCAAATAGTGTCTTGGTCCTAGAAATACGTGAAACTGTTAACAAACAAATAAGCAAATAGATACACAATAATGAAAGGACAGAAATTTCTGAAATATCATCAGCAAAAATATCAAGTCTTATGATCATCACAGCTTTATTTCTTGAGATTCAGACCTTTAAAGACATTTTTGTGAAATTACTAGCTGACCAATAAGCTAACAGAGTAAAGACTCTGGTGACTACACATGATGCACAGTGCATGTTTTCCAAACTTATTTCAGTAAAGTCACTGTTACAGAAACACTAGGATGCAATAACAAAAGTGTATATGGAACATTAAAAAATATGTAGAAATCATACAGCGTACACTTAAAGACTCAAAGATAAAATCAGAAGCTAATGTGCAAACACTCTGACAAAATTGAAAACAAAGGCATACTATATCAGATCTTACAGAACATGGTGAAAGCATTGTTGAGAAGGAAATTTAATGGTATAAGTACCTATATGAAGAAAGAAGCCATAGCAGTGATCTAATTTACTATTACTAGGAACTAGGAAAAGACTAAAGCTGATGAAGGCAGAAGGTGTATTAAGCAGAAGCAAATAATATAGACAACAACAATGATGAAATAAAGTTAAAAGCTGATGCTTTAAAAAGATAGACACATTGCTCAAAGGTAACCTAGACTTTGGGAAAAAGAGAAGACTCAAATTTCTGAAATCAGAAATTAAAATGGCAGTATTACAATCAATAAACAGAAACAAAAATCCAGCAAGAAGGCCTGCACCAAAGGCAGCTTCCTGACTGTGAACTTCTTGCCATCAGAAATGTGAGAAGCCAATTACTCATTTGTACAAATTACCCAGCTCCATGCATTTAGTTATAGCATTATATAAATACTAAGGCAATGTCTTATGGTTATCAAAGAACAGCAACTCTCCATTTCTGGCTACCTGTGTAGTACTTCTCCATGAAACCTGTTGAATGTGCATGCTATTAGAATTATTACTTTAATTCAGATTAACATATTTTATTAGACATCTTCAAATGATGTTTGTTTAATGTTTCCGTGTGACATGAAAAGATGGTAAATTTTTTTCTGTATAGTGGCAAGGGAATAAAAAGATTTTTCAGATATAATAAAATGTTAACCCCTTGTACCATCACAAGAGAGGTTTTCTAAAGTTAGCTTTTCAATAAAGTAATTTAATATGATAATGTTTTTATGTCTTATCTACATGGAGATTTTGGCATTGTATTGGTATCAGAGTACATTCTTCCTTCCAGCAACTTCAATAAATTGTTTTCCTAAAGCTCAATTCTCCATCTCTAGGAAGTAGAGAAATAATTAATCATCATCAATAAATAGTGTGTCTACTAATCAATGAGACAGAATTCAAGTTACAGAATGAAAGAGAGCAGTGTATAAAAACATTTTATAGTCTAATAACATATATAAAGTTAAGATATCTCATAAAAACATATATTCAAGTGGAAACATGTAGTCGATATGTATTTTTCTTCATGATGATAATAAATTCATGTTTTAGTTTGTAAAAAGCCTGCAGGTCATTCACATTGAAATAAATGAATAAAAATAGATTACTATAAATATATGTACAAGTATTATATATGAAACATTTTTTTGTGTTACTGTGTATTGAATCCATTCCCTTTATACTGACATATATTCCCAGTACTTTTAAAAGTTTTTATCTTGAGAAGGGTCTAAATGAGTTACAAGGTTTCCCTGGATATGCTTAAACTTGAGATTCTCCTGCCTCAGTCTCCCAGAGTGCTCGGATTACAGTTATATGATACCATGTCTGGCTTGCAATGTATTTTTGCACATAATATTTTGGAACTTGAAATGTCTAAATTTCCATGATTTTCATATTTTTCTTTAATAATTTTAGTCACCTCTGATTTGTTTATGTTCTATTTGCTTTTATAAAAAATTAAATGTTTCACTTTTTTTCTTTTCTCTTTTCTTATTTAAGGAGGAAAGATTAATTTTGTTTTATGGTTTTAGGAGTTGCAGTCCATGGTTGACTGGATTCATTGATCTGAGCCTATGAACATAATATGATGGTAGAGGGGCTTGGCAGAGCAGGTCTCCTTACTTCATGGCCCCCAGGAAATAGAGAAAGTAAAAAAAAAAAAAAAAAGCAGACAAGACTGGGGGCAAGATATGCTCTTCAAAGTCATGTCTGCTGTTACCCATTTCCTGTGGCTAGGCTTTGTACCTAATAGTCATTCATCTTTGAAGTCAACATCCACAATCTGATTACAACTCTAGACCTCAACTCCGAACATAGGTGCAGTGGGAGTCAAGCTATAGAGGACCCTTCATATTTAAGCCAAAGTGTGTTAGATATCTTGAGCTGTCTTTTCATCCAGTAGCTACTGTAAACACAGACTGAACACTAGACTTCAATTTTTGAACTTTGTCACATGGGTCTAAGTGGGAGAACTGATGTTTTAAAGATACAGTATGACATATACAGGAAAAATGTATAACTATGAGTTCTAATCCCCGTTTTGTCTTTCACTAGCTGTGTAACCATAGAAGCCCAAATAATCTTCATTCTCCTCCAGTGCAGTCAGAAATTTCCACCAAGCTGTTATAAAAGCCAAAGAGGATGCTGTGTTTAAAGCTCTTGCCTCAGAGTTGAGTGTAAATAACCACTCATTATTAGCACCATCTGCTTTCTTTATTTTCTAGCTGAAATCACTTCTACACATAGCTCAGACATCACCCATAAAGTCATCATGCTCTGGTCCACTGCGACGTGCTCTTTCTCTATCACACATTGTATCCAGCCATGTTGGCTTCCGTGGATAAGCCAGACCTGCTCTCTTGGTATTCACTGTTCCAGGCGTGGCTTGAATAACTTGCTTCCGTCAAAACTTCATTCATATCCCCTCTTCATGCTCAATTTATCATCACAATTCATAATCACAGACTGCTCCCTCCATGTGTATTGCATAGGCAGCACAATTGCTTGTTGTCTAAATGAGGGCTTGAATGAATGACCACCAGATTTTTATTGGCTACTATTTCTAATTAGTGAAATTGACTTTCCTGTGAGGGGAAAATAATAAATACATAAGATGTGAAGCTGTGTGTATTCATTTTATATGAAACAATTACTTTAAAACACCAAAAAAATCATAACAATCTAATAATTTTATTTAGGGTGACCTTGGAGGACAAATAAATTGCTAAATGACCACAGTGACCCTGTAAAAATGTATAATATCATGAATTTCTCCCAAGGCTTTGATCAATAGAATAAACTCTTTTAGGGATAGAAGTACAATCTTTTTTTTTTTTGGTTTTTCTCTGGTACCAGGAACTGAACTCATGACCTTACGCTTGCCAGGCAGGCGCTTTGCCGCTGAGCTAAATCCCCAGCCCTTAGAAGTACAATCTTATTCTGTAGCTCCTACTGATAAAGTGTTTATAACTTCCATGTTAAATCAGGATTTCCTAATTGTCTTACAGCTATTAAAGGATCATGGTTGAAAAAACAAAGTCTATGAGTTCTGAATGAAGACTAGATGAGATGTTTCCAGTCTGCACTAATTTCTCAAAGTATGAAAGTATAATGAGCTGTTCAGACGTGAGCAGTGACTGGGAGATGCTCGAGGGAGCTAAGGCAGCTCCAGCTGTTCCCTTCTGCAGCTGTTGAGATTGACTGAGCTGCTTCGAGCTGCTCTATCTGTTGATGGGAAGTAGGGTGTGGTGCTGGGTATAAAGTGGCCTTAGTCAACTGTAAAAGCCCATGTGGATTGGCAACCACAAACTTACCACAAACTAACCTGGGAGTTTCTGTTCGTTGGTGTATGTGCCTTGACTGCCCTGGGCATCCTTGGTGTGATCTATCCTTATTATTGTGTGCTTGAGTTTCCAAAGCTTAAAGTAGAGCAGGCTAAATCATACATATGCAGAAGAAGGGTGTGGAACACCCTAGAGCAGGAAGTAGGGTAAAATAAAAGAAACCAGAACAGAGAAAGTCCTTGTCGCCTACACTCTGGGGTGTCCAGGCGAGTGTGTTGGCCTGGCCTGGTTTGTAATAAATTCTTTTGCTTTGAAACCACTGCTTTGCTTGCTTGTGGCTTGCACTAGTTTTGAGATGGTCCAAGATAATCCTTCTCTGCAGGTCACCAAGAACCAGGAAAGGCAAAGTGATGAAAAAAAAAAGAAAATAAGACCTACTTTACAAACATACTATCAATTGAATAGACAGAATCATCTCAGTATATTGAAAAAATATGTATTTCAGCCCAAGAGTAAGATTCATTCAGGTGCCAAGTGACATAATTGCACATAAGTTAAACCTTCACCACTACAACTTCCGTTCTAACTTATCATCTTACCAAAAATATTTTTACTCATCTCCTACTTATTGCCCCAGTCGTATTTGCCAAAGCTTTGGTGTCCATCCTTGAAAGAAAAGCTATGGATTGTTGTCAATAAACGATGACCCACATCCATATTTATCCATTCATCTGTTCTTGAACTGCCTATGACCTGAGAATTTGCTTTTATTTAATTAAATTTATTTATGTTTTTGCTCTAGCATGCATCAACTTTAATGGAATTTCTGCAGAGATAGTTGATGTGCAGGGTTGTTAGCACACTACTGACTTTGTGATGGCCCATCTTATGAAAAGTGACCATGGCTGACATTATGGTTATCAGATGAACATCAGAATTTCATAGTCCAGATTCCAAGCGGGGAGAAACAGTCAGGTCATGAAATTGTTATCCATCCATTTCTCCATAGTTTTATTCAGAGAACATATAGGAATTCAACTGTACAGAGCTCAAATCAATCAGATTACTGCCAAGAGAACTGGGAGTCTCTGAAGTGTTCACATTTCTTTTAAATGATTGAAAAATTTAAAAAAAAATGCTTTATGATTAAAAATTATACAAAATTCAAGTTTTGCTACCCATCCAAACTTTTCACTAGAGTATAATCATATTTGTTATTCATATAAATTGTGGATACAGGAGTTGAGTAGTTGAGACTGCAGTGATATGAAAGGCAAACACTGCAATATACACTAGCCCTTTCGAGAAATATTTACTGACCCTCATTTTAGCTCATCTTCCACTATGAAAAGAGGAGATAGTGAGGGTCCATATAGACAACTATAACCAATTGCACAGACCATGAAATCAAGGATTAATGAGTCACTTTGACCCTTAACTTTGTACCAACGGTTACTCATCATTGTACCTATGCTAACATTACCATGCTAATTGCGTTAGCAATTTAAAACTTGACCTGAGCATTTACCAACTGCTAGCATTTTAAAAGAAGAGTATATTTCTTGTATTTGTTTCAAATCTAGCTGAATAAGCCTCAAACTCAAAACTTACTTTTATAGAGGTCTTTGACCAGAGTAGCACATATCATTTCGTATAAAATTAAACTTGTACAATGGCGCTCTGAATATTTATATCACTCTAACTTTCGTTTTGCAACTTAATCCCCTTTGCAGTGCTGTTAGGAAGGGAGGCTGTGGGGAAGTGATTAAGTCCTGAGGGTCCTTCTCTTATGAATAGGAATGACAAGCTTGAAAGAGGGTTCACAAAGCTACCTGGCCATCGTGTCTCTTCCATCATATAAGGACAATATTTTGTACCTTTAGGAGACACAGCAACTATGCTCCATGTTGTAAGCAGAAAGCAAGCCCTTAGCACTGTCTCTGCAAGTACCTTGCTTGTGAACTTCCCAGCTTCTAAAGCCATGAACATAAATTTCTCCTCTTTAAATCTTTCAGGTATTTTATTATAGCACCAATGATAGACTAAGGTGGCCAACCAATGGTATAAGTATTATTTGTTTTTCTTTGAATACAAAAGGTGTTCATGTATGAGTTATTATTTCTAAATGAAAACTTCAGTCATCAGATTTGATTCCAGAATTGGCACACTGCAATAAATTAGTGGGTTTTGGGTTGCAGTTTGGGGACTTGTCTCTAAAAGATTCACAATCACTGAACTAAGAAAATAATAATCATGTTATTACACATTGTACTTATTAATTAATAGGCAGTCACACTTTCTATATTAATCTCTATGGCTTCTGTCACTTTACCTTGATATGTTTTGTTTCAGCCCTGGTAGAAATGAAAAGTCACCTTTTTATGTCTTTTTCTATTTTAAAATAATGCAGGTCAGTTCTTATATACTGCATAATTTAGCACTTGAGAAAAGTACCTATCTATCTATCATCTATCTATCTATCTATCTATCTATCTACCTACCTATCTATCTATCACCTATCTATATTCTGCTTCACCCACCTGCCAGAGCGTAATTTATATGAAGGTGACAATTTTCATTTTTTGTTACTGTTGTTCATTGAAATATCTCCAGTGCTTAGAATAATGCCTGATGTGTGTCAGGCACTGACGTTAAATTATTCAATAAATTTCTTTTCTGAACTGTTTGCATTACCTGTGAGAAGAGAGAGCAAGACTCTCCTTTATTCACTCAACCTACTTATCAGTCTCTCTTTATATTATGACTTTCCAACAGGTTATGCTGTTTTTGAAAACATCACCTCTTTTCACTTGTTTTCCAATAAATGTTTGCTGAGAGAGATGGTGAGTGAATAAATGAAGATTGAAGCCCTGAACTAATTGACTGTTAAATCTAAGGTCAGAACTAATGCATTATAGCTTAGGACTCCTTCAATAATAAAATACTTATAGCGAAATTGTTCTGAAAAATATTTTCCAAATGAGTCTATGCCTTTACCCTTATGAAATACTAGGCTGGCTGATGGCATTCTGCATTAGGAAATTAATTTTATTTAATAAACATTTTGGAGCAGCTGCTCTGAGCAAGGCCAGCAGGAGGACCGAGGCTTTGGATGCCCCACTCTGCCTGTGTGTCAGGTCTGTGCAGGTGGTAGGTACAGAAGGGTCGTTTTCCAGTGAATAACTCATTTCCAAGAACTAAATTAAATCCTTGGAAACTGGAATGTATTATAAAATATCCCTGAGAATTTTAGCTTGATAAATTAATACTGGCATTTTTCTCTTCTAAAATGTCAGTAAAATCACTTGACGCTGAGTTACTATTTGAGTGCAAAAGCCCTCTACCCTCTCCTTGGCAGCTACCTTTTCAGACTGAAAAGGTAGTGGGAGATTCTTGAGTTTTGTTAGAAGGAAGAGCTATTTGTTCTTCCTTATACTCTTTTGAGAAAAAGGAGAGGAATAATCTAGGAAGTCATAAGTTTTAAAAGAACAGAAAATACATTGATAACATGGGATAAATAAAAATCAATGAGAGGAATAGTAGCTGTTGGCCCATTTTCCACAGCTCACATCCTAGTCAAAACTGCTCAGTTGTCCTTGATTTTGAATACTTTCAGAGTTGATTCCGCAAAGCAAATCTTAAGGCAGAAAGAATAGATGCTTAATGATTGATAGTGTAGCAAACTAACAGATCACATCACAGACCAAAGCAGTAATGCCTAGGTTTAAGCTACAGGTACTGATTTCTCACATCCTGTGAGTGTGCAAATCCAAAATCAATGTGTCAGCAAATGTGCCTTGTGATGAGGCCCTTTTCTTGCCTTCTAGACCACCAGCTGGGGGCTATATTCTCACCCGGCATTCCTCTTGTGAGTGTATGTACATACAAAGATACAGAGATTTGCTGGACTCTTCTCCTAAGTATATTGATCTTATCCTGAGGGAGCAATCTTCAGGACTTCATCTAAACCTAATTAGCATACTGCAACCTTCTTCCCCAAATGTCATCACATTGGAGACCAGATTTTCGAGTAGGAATTTTGAGGGGAACATGCCAAAATTCATTCTATAAATGTTATATATGCTTTGCATTGCAGAAGCCTAATACATTTCAGGAATCAAACTATACATTACTTTCTATATTTTCAATTACAGCTTATAAGAAACACATGCAATTTATTTGTTCATCTAGGATTTATAGTTACTTTTGTATTTGGATAGCAGAGGCTAGTATTTGTGATAAAGATTGTATAACCTCCAGTTCCTGAAATGGAGTGTGTGACCTGCTACAGAAAATTATACCAATCCTTAGTTACATCTAGATCATTGGTTGTCTTACTAGTATAGAGCAGTTAGCCCTCATGTATTCTGCTAAAGTAGCTTCATCTGGAGCAGATCCCAGGTATTTCCATCTGTACAGTCTGCACAACTGCTCTTGAAAATATTTCTGTACCAAATCCTGGTTATTTCAGTGCTTGCTCAAAGGAGATAGATATTGGTTTACAAAATGGTAAAATATTTTGGAAGACTGTGACATGGTTTAGATCTTAAGTGACCCCCAAACACCTCATGTGTTTGGAAAGTAATGGCATCAGGGGGATACCATTCTCCTCAGAGGATTCTACCAATCATGTGCTCAGTAGATCATATACTATTAGGAGATAAAGCCTGGCTGGTGCGGTGGGTCCCCGGGAATGTGATTTGCAAGGTTAAATTCTTGTTCCTAGCTCCTTTATCCTCTCTCTGCTTCCTGGATGCCAGGAAGTGAGCACCTTTTCTCTGCCAAGCCATTCTACCACCATGTTCTTGCATTGGAGACAGATAACCATGGACTGATTGCCTGAACCATGAACCAAATTAAAATGCTCCTTTAAGTTGTAAGTGCTGGATATTGTGTCCCAGCAAAGGAAAAGTGACTGATAGAGATTGGAATCCTCTTAAGGTACATATTTCAATGACATTGACTTCTATTGATTATAATTAATACAAGCAAGATAGAGTGATTTAACTCAATTGAATTAATTGAATTATAATTTTGACTCATTTATCAGAAGACAATATATATGGTATATATTTTAACATATATATTTCATGTATGTGGTATATATTTTATGTGAATAAACTAAGTTTATGATGTTGAAGAGATATGCTCAAAGCCATACAACAGAAAGCAGAGACAGTAGTTATCAAAAGATAAAAGCTTCTCAGTGCAAATTCCATACTCTTACTTCTTTTGACTTTAAAAATCTAAACTGAATGTGGAGCTATACAGCCATGGTCTCAGCACTCTGAGAGGCTGAGGCAGAAGGACTGAAATTTTGAACTCATCAAGAGGAACTTATTGACTGTTGAGGTCTTGCCCAAATAAATGTGTAAATAAATTAAAAAATACACACACACATACACACACACACTCACACACACACACACACAAGACTGGGTATGTAGCTCAGTGCAAAAGCCCTGGGTTCATTCCCCTGCATAAAAATATTTAAATTATGATATTTGAGATTCTGATAAATTTCACTAAAGAATTGAAAATTTCTGGTAGTTTCAATCTTGAAATTAAGGGAACAAGTAAAAAAGGAATACTGTATCTAAAGGAGTTTCTATTTATTTTCCTTAAACTAGATAAAGCATTTGTTTCTTTCCATCAATTATGTTGGATTTTGAGGAGGCATAGAGATGTAGAATGTCAAAGGATAATACCAATACCTCAACTAATTTATTTTTGAAAATTCTAAATTTTTTTTGTCTTTCTGAGACAGGATCTCTTTATATAGTTAAACTGGCCTTGAGCTCATTTTGTAGCCTGGGTTGGTCTCAAACTTGCAATGATCCTCCTGCCTCAGCCTCCAGGCTGCTGAGATTACAGGGGTTTGCCACCATGCCCAGCCCATCCTCAACTAATTTCAATGACAAAGTCAAATGAATTTTGCTGTGTTTTCAATACTCATCTAAAATCTATCTTTATCAGTTTACCAAAGGACCTTGTCTTCAGTCCTCCTTATTAGCATAGTTATTAATAAAAAGAATGAACACAATTGCAGTACACATATGCACTATCTTCAGCAGTTAACTCTTTGGCAACCATCAAGATTTATTGAATTTAATACTGATTGACAGTAACACTGAGACATGCTTAATGCCTGTATTAAAGATGGGAAAATTTATTTATTTGTTATAATGTACTAGTACATACACAATATTAATATTCCTTGTGGGGAGTTGGTCCATGTACTTAATATATCTGAATTTCTTATTTCATCCCTTTGCCCTTCCCTCCCCTCCCCTCCACCCACCCCTTGATCCTCTGCCTGTTTTTCAGACATATCTTCACTACATAATGTTTGCATTCCTTGTATGCAGTTGGTACATGTACATTACACAACCCAGTTCCTTTTTATTCATCACTTCTCTCTCTCCTCCTCCATTTCTGTATCTGTTGATTCCCTTTGAGAATGATCTATTTCCCTAGGTCCTATTATCTATCTTTTATCTTATTCTTTATTTTTGATCTGGGTTTCTAATACAAGACAAACGATGTAATACTTAAACTTGTGCATTCAATGTATTTTACTCAACATTATCTTATCAAGGTGCATTCATTTTCCTACAAATGATTGAAGTTTGTCATTCTTTATGGCAGAGTAGTACTCCATAGAGTGTAATCATCTGATGACAGGCGTATGGGCTGCTTCCAAGATTTGTCTATTATGAATTATGCTGCCATAAACAGAAGTATGCATGTATCCCTGCAAATTAAAACAACATTGAGATGTCATCTTAGTCCAGAAAGAATGCCTACCATCAAGAAATCAAATAAAAAATGGCAGCAAGGTTGGAGGGAAAAGGGAACCTTTCTTCATGGTTGATAGGAATGTAATCTGGCACAACTACTGTGGAAATCAGGGTGAAGTTGTTTCAAACAATGAAAACTAGAAATTCCATTTGACCCAGCTGTTCTTCTAAGTATCTTTCCAAAAGCATTAAAGACATATGACAGAAAGAATTTTTAAAGGTTAAGAAATTGATGAGGTACAAACAGAGCATTTGTCCATGACCATGAACACCAGCACCACTACCACCAACCCCAACAAAAGTGGCCATGCCAGACTTGCATCTAAATTCCTAATCTTGGGGCTGGAGATTTAGCTCAGCAGCACAGCATCTGCCTGGCAAGTGCAAGGTCATGAGTTCGATTCCCGGCACTGGAAAAAAAAACAAAAACAAAACAAAAAAAAAATTAAAATTAAATTCCTAATCTTTTGACCTTAGTAACCGTAGTTATGACATAGGTCAACATCTTGGTACAGGCAGTTAAGTGCTAGCTTTCAGATCTATTTAACTCTTTCAAATTTCTAATTCTAATCTAAGAATGTGGAATTACTGCCTGTATGATAAACAGCAGTTTTCATTAAGCCTTTCAGACCATCTCCCATTCTCCCCTTTGGAATCACGTCTAGGCACCTGTAATTCTCAAGACCCCTATACAATGACTCAAGCAATTATTTTTATAGCTCTCTCTTTGTGCATGACTTTTCTGGTGGTTTGCCATATTTATGACATGATAATTTTCTGCTAAATAAAATATACTATTCTTTGTCCTAATTTGCTAAAGAGGTATCTAGTGAATCCAATTTAAGTAAAACCTATAAAATTCCCAGTAAATACATTGCACTTTAAAAATTGTGCACATGATATTTTTATGATAATAAGATAGTGGTTTTAAAAGCATCTCCCAATGGGTAAACAAGTAGTGCCTCCTTAAATTGCCTGACTGCTTGTGTTTTTTACAATGTCACTTGTTTGGACAATAGAAACTAGATTAAAAAGTTTTACAAGTTTAAATGTCGGAAATAAGCCAAACTAAATGGATTTTCCTTTTAAATTCACAATTCTTCGTTAATTACTATTATTAAGAATTTATATGGTCCTTTGTGTTTGCAAATACTTTATAGGCAGCAATTAACTACTTACCTGGGATAATTGAGGCTATCATTTTCAGTATTATACGCTGATAAAGCTAACAAGCCATATTAAATCCTCTTACTTTGTGAATGAGTTTCTGTGTATGCATGTGTGAGTTCTAGGAAAATGGCAAATTCCTGAGGGAATATTATCAGTGTTATAGCATTGCAATATTTGTATTCATCGCTTGCCTTGTCACTGGGACAAAATACTGGATACAATTTAAGGGAGAAAGGACTGAACTTGTTGAGTTTCATCTGTTTGAATTTACGGAAGACTTGCACTCAGAAATTGCACAGTGGAAGGCCCTGGTGCAGAAGAAATCTGCTCACATGTTGGGTGGCAGGAAGCAAAGAAAGAAGGGAAGAGCCGCGGAGGACATCGACACTTCTAGCTGCTGTGTACAATTCCCCAGCTCTCTGACCAGACTCCCCCTCCTCACCTAAATTCATCTATGTCTGAGGGACAACTGGTTATAATTTTTTCCCACTCTCTAGGTTTTCTTTTCACTTTGTTGGTGATTTGTTGGGCAAAAGCATTTTAGTAAGGTGAGATCCCATTTGTGGATTCTTTGTTGTATTTCCTTTATGGTCTGGGTTTTGCTCATGAAATCTTTACCTACACCTATATTCAAGAATTCTACATATTTGCTCTTCTGGAAGATTTATTGTTTCTGTTGTAAAATTTAGATTGTTCAACCATTTTGACTTTCGTTTAGTGTATGGTGATAGGGATGGGTCTAGTTTTCGTCCTGGCATGTAGACAGCCAGTTTTTCTAGCACCATTTATTAAAGAGGCTATGTTTCTTCCGGTGAACATGTTTAGCTCCTTTGTCCAAGATAACGTGGTTTAGTGTGATTGTGGTCACATCTACATCTTCTGTTCCACTCACCCTCAGATCTGTTTTTTTGCCAACACCATGCTGATTTTATCAAAGTAGCTGTGTAGTATAATTTCATGATTTGCCTTTGTGGCCCAAAACTGCTTTTGCTCTTCTAGGTGTCTTCAATTACCAATGAATTTTAAGAATGTTTTCCCTAGTTCTGTGAGGTATGTTAGTGATATTTTGACTGGGATTGCATTAAATATGTGTAACAGTTTTGGGAGTATTTTCACTATGTTGATTCTTCCTATCCATGAGCAAGGTATATCTTTCCATTTTCTGATATCCTTTCTAATCTCCTTTTTCAGGGTATTGTAATTTTCACTGTACTGATATTTTACATCCTTTGATAGACTGATTCCTCATTTCATTTTTTTAGATGCTATTTTGAAGGGTGTACTTTCCTTATTTTCTCTCTCTGTGAGTTTGTAGCTTGTGTACAGGAATGGTATTGATTTTGAGTGTTGGCTTTGAATTGAGCTACTTTACTGAATTTGATTATTAAATATAAGAGTTTTTTTGGTATAGCTTTGAGGTCTTCTATGTAGAGTAAGTCTTTGGGGTCTGCTATGTATAGTATCAGGATATCTGTAAAGAATGATAATTTAACTTCTTTCTTTCTTTTTTATCCTTATTCCTTTTATTTATTTCTTTTGTCTAATTTCTCTGGTTAATGTTTCCAGAACTATATTGAACAGGAGAGGTGATAATGGGCATCTTTGACTTGTTTCTGATTTTAAAATGAAATCTTTCAGTTTTTGAACATTTAGTATGATGCTTGAGGTTGATTTATCATAGAAGGCTTTTATCAGATTAAATAAATACCTTCTATTCCATTTTTCTTTAGAGTTTTATCATGAATGGTTTTCAGACTTTGTCAAATGCTTTTTCTGCTTCAACTGAGAAGATCATGTGATATTTTTCAGCAGATCTGTTACTATGTACATTACATTCATTGTTTTACGTATGTTGAACCCTCTCTGCATTCCTGGTATGATATATAGCTGGTTTCTCTTGGCACACTGAGGGGAAAGTTTTGGGCTAGTAATTTTCTGGACAGGGGCTGGGGATTTAGCTCAGCGGCAAAAGCGCCTGCCTGGCAAGTGCAAGGTCGTGAGTTCGGTTCCCGGTACCAGAGAAAAAAACAAAAAAACGAAAAACAAAACAAAACAAAAATTTTCTGGACAATGTTTCATGCCTGTATCTTGTACTCTGAACAACTCCTGCAAATATGACAGTATGCAGTGTGTTAATTATTGTTACTCTCCTACTAGCCTGCTTTGAAATTCAGTATTATTGTTATTTCTTGCTTTTTTTGTTTAAAATTTTAAAAAAAGAATTTCAAATTTGTCTATAACCCCCTCAGGTTCCTATTACCTTCCAAAAGCTCTGCCTCTGAACACACAAGGTTTTGTGAGGGAGGGAGGGAGGGACAATTTAAATGTGATCCATAACCATAGTAAAACAAGAGTTCCCAGATCTCCAAACCATGGTGACTTTTATGATAATTTAATTCAAATGAGACAATTTTGCTCAACACCTAGTATCAAAATTTATGAAAAGTATTCTTGGAAACTCAGTGACAATTTTTTGATACACTCAACATTTTCAGGCATAGGATTTTGCCCAGGTCTGAAATCCTTGGGAGAGGATTCCATTTAGCTAGGCAGCATCTAATAAGAAAACCCGTTCTTGGTCATATAGTGGTTAGACTGGTATCATTATTGTAACTATTACTCAAAATAGACTTTTAATTCCTTGTTGGGTACAAAGGGAGAAAAAGCCCAAAGACGTAATTTCATGCTGGTTAAGCAATTGCAGTTAAAGACAATGAATTGGATAATAGAAATAAGTGTATTTGGCAGAATAAAAGGACTCTAAGAATTCAAACAGAAAAGCTTATTCTTACAACACAGCAGTACAGTTTACATACATTTGTAAATGTATGCTATGTGCAACACTTTATTTTAAGCATTTTGTTTTTATAACCTCATTTACATCTGAAAATTTCTGCTGAATGAGGTAGTGTTAACATCTTTACATGTAGATGAAGTTCCAAGCAACAGAGAGGCTGTGGATCTTGCTGAAGTCACAAAGTTAGCATCAACTTACACATGGCACAGAGCCAGGCTTTAGATTCTTCCTGTTTGGTTTAATTATGCATACTCTTACCCACTACTTAACGTGTTTGTGAGATATAACACAAGAACATAACTCTTGAGCGGTTTTCTATCATTTCACAGTGTCTATCATACCTCCGAGTTTAAATTAACTCTTTTAAGTTTTACCCTAGTGAAACAATGCGGTGCTTGCACACGTATGTTTGCTTTATTTCACTTACGAGTATGGTCTCTAGTTGTGACCATTTACCTATAAAAGCCTCGAGTTTATCTTTCTTTACAGCCCAGGATTGCTTTTGCTGTTCTGGGTCTCTTCTGGTTCCAGATGAATTTAAGGCATATTTTCTCAAGGTCTGTGAGGTATGCTATTGGTATTTGAATTGGAATTGCATTGAATCTGTACAGCAGTTTTGGAAGCATGGCCATTTTCACGATGTTGATTCTTCCTATCCATGAGCAAGGAATGTTTTTCCATTTATTGAAATCTTCTTCGATCTCTTTTTTCAGAGTACTGTAGTTTTCATTTGACTTCTTTTGTTAGATGGATTCCTAAATAAACAACAAATTTTAGAGCCTGTAAATGAATTCAGTAAAGTTATAGGATTCAAAACCAATGTATAATAATGGTGGCCCTTTTATACCCCAATACTGACATTGTTCAGAAAAAAAATAAGGAAAAAAATCTCATTCACAATGCTGCAAGTAATATTATTATAATTAAGAATGAATTGAAGCAAAGTGAATCATCTTTGTAATAAAATTTACAAAGCATTGATGCAAGAATTTGAAGAGGACATATACAAAAAGTACAAAGACACCCTGCATTCTCGGGTTAGAAGAATTCATTTTGTTAAAATGGACACACTACCGAAGATGATCTACAAATCCTATATAAGTCCTATCAAAATACTAATGTAATTCTCCAAATTAGGAAAACACTTTTGTAATTTGTAAAGAAACAAAAAAATAAATCTAAGCAAAAAGAACAAATCTGGGAACCTCATATTATCTGATCACAAAATATACATGTATTGTAGATCTATCATAAGAAAGATACCATGGTATTGGCATAAAAACAGACATATAGGCCAGTGGAAAAGAATAGAGAACTTAGAAGTGAATCCAACTCAGCCACCTGGCCTTTGAAAAAGACACCAAGAACATATTTTCGAGAAAAACCATCTCTACTATAAACAGTGCTTCTAAACGGGATATCTCTTATAGATGAATGAAATTAGACAGATAGCTCTCATTCTGCACAAAATAAACTCAAACTGGATAAAAGACCTTAAATTTAAGAACTTAAAATATGAAACTAACAGAAGAAAATGTAGGGAGAAGAATTTAAAACATCAGTACAGGTACTGAATCTTTGGATATGACTCTGAAAGCCCAAACAGAATGAAAAATAGACAAATAATATGGAACTAAAAGTTTTATGCTTAGCTGGACAAACGATCAGACAGATGCAGAGAAAAATCATAGTTGAGAGAAAATGTTTCTAAACTATTCATCTAATAAGGGGTTTATATCTAGGATATACAGGAAACTCAACAAAGTAAATAAATAAATAAGTTTAACATGTGATTGAAAAATCACCTGAATAGGCATTTCTCAAAAGAAGATACATAAATATTTGAAACACATTTGGCCAATTTATGGCCAAAAATATATGAAATGTTCAAAATTACTAATTGTCAGGGAAATATGAGACAGAATGACAATGACATTAATTCTTCTTAAAATGCTTTTTAGCAAAAAGACAAAAAATAGCAAATGTTGATAAAGGGGAAGGAGGGAATCTCTCATACATTGTGAGAATGTAAAGTAGTAGGGCTGTCATGAAACACAGTCTGGAGGTTTCCCCAAAACTAGCAACAAAACCATCATGTCGTTCAGTAATTCAACTACTGGATTGATATCGAAAAGGTATGAAATCAGCATGGTGAAAGACATCTACACGAGCATATTTATTATAGCCCCATTCACAACACCTAAGATGAATGGAATCAACCAGGGCTGAGCTATAGACAGAATAATAGATAATGTGTATATATACATAATTGTCACTTAGCCATAAAGAGAATAAAATTCTGTCATTTGTTCTAAAATAAAATAGAACCGGAGGGCATTATGTTAAGTGCAAAAGTCAGGCACAGGAACATGAATACTAGGTGTTTTTAATTATACATGGAAATAAGGAAGTTAATCTCACAGGAACGGGCAATAGAATAGCATTGACCCGAGCTGAGGATGAGTTTAGGGAGGAGAAGGATGGAAAGAAGATGTTTAGTGGGTACAGAGGTTCTTTTGTAAGAAGAGTAGCTTCTAATGTTCTACGCCAAAGGAAGAAAACAAGAATTGACAATAATTAATGATATATGTCAAATCACCTAGTAGAGAGGATGGTAAATGTACCCAACACAAAGAACTGAGAAATATTTCAGGTTGTGGACTTTCTAATTACTCTGATTTGATCATTACATCTTTTGTGCATGCATTGAAATGTCACATTCTAGGCCATAAATATGCACAGTGACCATGTATCAGTTAAAAAAATACATTTAAAAAATTACAAAATGAATGGCGCTGAAAAGCAGAAAATCACTTTTGCCTCTAAATGCGAACTTTCTCCTTTCCTCTAGTTTTAACGCTGTGGCTTTCGTGATCCATCCTTTCGCTTTCACTGAGCTCTCAGTGCTACAAGAAAAACAGCAGCTCAAGTAGGGTGATGATTGGCGACAAAGATTCACGAACATGTTCAGCCAGACGATGGAGTGGCAGGGAAATTTTGCTTCTGTGGATTTAGGTAATAGACGGATGACTCGGGTGTAAAGGAGGAGAGAAGAACTGCATGCAGGCATACACACAAGTGAGTGCGTATGTGTGCACACTCACAGGGTAAACACAGCCAGAATTGCGGTTTTATTTGTCACTCATGCAAGGAAACAAACAAAATAGCAAACCTAGAATTATGACCAATAACACATAAACAAATTAAAGTCAGACTGAACAAATGTGAGTCTGAATTTAAAGGCTGAATCGTGTCCAAGCCACAATAAAGGCAAGGAAGTGATGTTAGGAACACAAGCCAGGGTACCTGAAGTTGAACTGGGTAACAAGCGCATCTGTTTTCTCTTGTCCCATGGATCCCTGATGTTGATGCAGCCCTCAGGATTTATAATCCAAATATCTTCTTTATGGCAGGGGGTACGTCTGTCAGTATGCTCCAGTTAGTGGCAAGAAAATAACCAGAAACTTGTCAAAACAAAGGTTTATTTTTTTAAAGCCGTTTGCCCATGGCTAGTTAGCTCAGCATTTATGTAGATGATGGGGCAGCAACCCTTTCAAAATTGCTCATTACTGTCACAGACAGAAAGCAAGCTCTGGACGTTTTTTTTTTTTTTTTTAAATTAAGTTATAACCTTTACTTAGTCCACACTAGACACAGCATCTCCTAGCTATGAAATACGCAGGGCAAGGAGAATTCTTATACCTAGAGGAGAGAACATCAGACATATTTTGTTTCCTATTAAACAAGAGAATAGAAGCCTGTTTTTGATCAGTTATAAAGCCAAGCACATTTAAAGAGTTGATTGTGTTATAGCTTTTGCTGTGACTGGTTAGATTAAGCTGAAAACAGGGAACGCCCCATGATCTGTACTGTAGAAGCAGGTACTCTATCCTCATGGTGGTACTGGGGTGGGGAACAATTTCTACAACGCTCCTGTTTTGTAAAAAAAGAAAAAATTAAATGTTATTACTATTAGAAGTACAGTATGCTCATCGCAGCCAAGAAGCATTGTAGCCATTAACTGATTCTTCCTAATGTAAAATGAGAAGAGGCTTACATTAACTATATGAAAATTATCCAGCACCATGAATTACATTCACTTAGGATTTCAAAAACATTTGTTATCATTTACAAAGACATATTACCCCAAATCCATAAAACAGGAATTCCTGGTGTACAAAATGGGCAGGAATGTGTATTTAATGACATAGGTGATGAAAGTCATACCGTGTTTGGCTTATATGAACGGCACAGATGAGAAACATACACAGGAAATAAGAAAGTAAAAGAAAAAGGTGGTTTGATATGAAAATCTATACAGCTGTAGGAAGGGAATAATAGCCCAAAATTAAAACTTATTGCTGATACAAGAACGAGTGAAATAATACTTCAGTATAAACTAGGTTATGTACGGCTTCCCAGAACTCCCAATTCATGTTTTATATGGCGATGGCAGATATGGTTTAAAAGTTTTGAAAAGTACTCACTGCTCACCTGACAGGATGATTCTACATATCATTTAAGACTCAGTCCAAATGCCACCTCTGGGATGTCTCACCTGGAAGCCTTCAGTAAATTTCTTCGTTTTCTATTCTCTAGAGTAATTATTTTGTTTTTTTCCCCAAAATTGCCACAGCTCTTGTTTATGTTCCTCTCAAGTGCCTGTCACATCTAACTGGGGCTGTGATTATTTGTGCCTGGGTCTCTTGAGAAATCTTGAGCTCTGAGAGTATAGGAGCATAGCTCATTGTTTGGGGGATTTCTCACAATGACTCTTACATTACGTGCTCTAAAGGCTGTTGAGAATGCAGCTGCATGTCTGTACAACCCCTCCTGCACCAAGAGATTATAGCTCAGTGCTGAGCAAAGGTAAATATGAATTACATTCTATTTAGTACTAGGATCATCAGTATACACAAGGAATGGGAATACTACGATGAGTATAATTGATAGGAATTTAGCTCAAGTGCTACACACTGTCTAATCATAAATAAAATCTAAACACTGAGGGAGCAGCTTCTTCAGTAGTTTTAGCCTTTCCCAGTGAAGTAGACCCTATGGAGTAGTAAAGCACAGTTATCACTTAAAGGTAGAGAAGATATGAAGTAGTTTACTTTTACCAGGAAAGAAAGAGCTTTAATATTTTTCTTCATGTTTAACAGACTGTTCGGTTACAAAGCTTCTATCACAGAAGAAACAACTGATGTTCTGCTTTCAAATTTGGTCTGCTTTAAAAATATATGTGTATATATGTTTTCGCATGTTTATAAAGAAGTGAACTTGTAAGAATCATTTTCCTGCTGTGCAATAATGCACATTGAATAAAAGCCAATGGGACTTAGCAACGCCCCCTCACAAATACTTTGAGCTATTTCCAAAAGTGGGCTATCATTAAAATCTCTATTAATTGGCTTTTTATATGTTTCAGCTTTCATTGTGTAGAGAAAGTGAAGGTCTATATTTGATAATATTTATGATCATTTATTGTAATTGTGTGAAATGAAATTAGCATGTCACTGTTAAATGAAAGTAGTATGTTCTCATAATCAAAAATTAAATTATTCTGAATTGTAGGATATCCTATTGGTAGATAACCAAGGAATTGAAATTATCAATCTCTTTCAGTTGTTTCTATTGGAATAATCTGTCTACTTTTTAATAATATTAATAGGCCAAATTCGAAGTTCCCTTGATAAAAAATATATTTTTTGTGTCTACTACACATAATTTGTATTGACTTTATACTTTAATGTTAGATTTTTCTTTATATTACTTCTCTACTTTTTCTTCCCTCATCTACAATGAAGTCACAGTTTTGAGGAAGACATTCACATTTATATTATTATGATACATATGGATTATTTACTGCCAGGTAAAGATAGCATTATTATGTTTTCACTGGTAAGGTGTGTTGTTCAGTGCTGATATTTTGCTATGCAAAAGTACTGGGATCTACCAAGAAAGAAGGCATTAAGTCAAAGTACAGAATTTAACTTGAAGAAATGCTGAGCTGGATAACTGTCTGAGTGCCATACAAAATGTATGTAGCAAAGACCTACTAAATAAATGGGAAATAGTTGCAAAAGTAATAGCAGTAAAAATAAAAGCTAAAAGAAACATAGTTACTAATATTTTGAAGAAAACACTCGTTCTTAAAACTAATGAAAAGTAGCAATTTTAGATTTCTGGCAAGAATTAAACTTCTGAGCAACCACTTCATTCTACATGATAACTCATAACTTTACTGAAGATTGCCAGTTTGTCTGAATTAAAGGCATGAAGCATTGTGCAAATCGTCATTTTGAAATATTGATCCAGGTAAGAATTAACATTGTGCTTCAACCATACAGTGCAACATGCATGAAAAAATTCAGAATTTGTTGTAATGTCAGACTTCATGTAGACAATGAATAGTTCATACAATAATAAATGGAAAGGAAGATGACCTTAATATTGTTGATCCCAAATTCCATGGTAGGTATTTCGGTTCTTTAATTATATTTTCCTATGTAGTTTTTGTGCCAATACTATGATACAGTATTGATGGGCTTAAAAGGGAAATAACATAGATCAACTTGGTTAACTTGGAGACTCAATCCTCTAAGAAACAGCAGAGCTAAAATTCAAACTTTCACGTGGGTGATTCCTTTGTCTTCACTATAAATCATACATATATATGTATGTATGTATATATATAATATATGATTAAATTTATTTAGCCAAATATAAGATCTTTATGGTATTATACATTAGTATTATGGAAGGATATCACAGGTTTTGCATAATATGTGGAAAGGGCTGTAATCCTTACATATGATATATGGTGAATTCAGTAAACTTGGGAGATTGTTAGGTGCAAGTGTACTGTCAAGAATAGCATATTTAAAACTATGCACTAAAATTAATTTTCACATTGAAAATGTATGTGTCTTACATTATTTCTCATTAAGATTAACAGGTGTATTACAAAGTTTGTGCAAAGACGTTACACTTTTTGTGCATTTATTGTGTAACTGATGGTGAGTATAAATGATCTAATATGTATTCATATCATATATCCATAACAGTTAATATATATGAAGCTTAAAAATAAATTTGCTTTGTTATATTAGCTTTTGCTAACTTCAAATACAAAGTTTGAAGAGACTTCTGTTTATCTTGTGGCTCAGTGAGGTTGAGTTTACAAGTACAGCAAAGCACATAGATGACTTCTTTGATTATGCACGGAAGTGTCAATTTGAAGGCAATTTTAGCTTAACTATACCTTCTTCAGGGGAACTTACCCATTTCTCCTCAAAAAAAACAGAGAAAGGATTCCATTGCATAATGTGTTACAATTCACTTCTCTGTGCTGTGAAACTGCCTGGAATAGATAGCTTCTATTTTCCCCTGCACTAACCCTGAAACCCATTACTTGAGATTCAGCTCACTTTGCCCTAGTGAATAATTCTAGAAGCTGATTCTGTGATTTTAGCAAAATGCAAGAGCTGACCAATGCAGAAATCACACTTGGATCACTACATTCCTTTCTTAAAAGTGTAGCTGTTTCTGTCATGTCATAAAATATTAACAGATATATTGCTTATTGCAAATTGGTGCAAATCATGAAATACATATGGGGGGGTCACTCTTTTTTTTGATGATTATCTTTGGAGGCAGTTAATATCACTTCACCTCATTTTTGACTGGGGTAAGTTACAAAGTTAGGTAATTTATTTCACTAATAATAGGATGTACATTGGTTGAAGATTTTTTTTTCTTTATATCATATTCCTTAAAAATAGTCAATGCAAAACAAACCACAAACGTATAAACTGAAATGAAAAAAGCAGTTCTTCATAATTTCCATTAAGGAAATGATGGAAAAAATGGAATGATACATATTAATTTTATATACATGTTTCAGTAGCAGAGGTAAAAGCACATTACTTCCATATTCAGCACTGCATGTGTTAAAGTTTTTACTTTTTAGGAAAAATATCTGTATATATTTTCATATATTAATGCCTGCTTTATTTCTTTCAGCCACCTTAATTCTTATGAGTACTAAGTCTATAATTATATCAGGTTGTTCAAGCTATTTTGTGGTTAAAATATTGTGGAAAAGGGTGATAAAAATAATCACAAAGTGATATGTATATGTACCAATTCCTCAAGATAAATGTAGTTATTATGTACCACATATACCAAAAAAAATATTAAGATTAATTCTCTACTTGTTTCTTCTGAAGATAGCATTAACCTTTTGAAATTCCTAAAGAAAAAATTGCGTCAACATAACTTTTCTATTTAAAATGTTCTGTGTATGAACTGACATTCAAAATGTTTAGGCGAAGATATCTATTTTGTATTGTGATCTGTATCTTTGGAAACATCTTAAGCCTGCCCAGCATGAGCGTCGTCTGTCCTTGCTTCTCTCTTCACTAAGCTGAAACACAATTACAGCACTGTTACCTTTACTAAAACTTCCTCCCCACTCCACTACACCAAAGATACAGGATATAAATGATTAACGCTTAAGTTACATTTCATTATTACAACATGTATAGAGTTTGCCCAAAAGCTATGTTTCTCTTTCTTCCCCTTCTTAGCTTGGTATCATGTTTGCTTTTTATGGCACAGAATTTTCTCCTTTCACAAAGTAGAATGTGGAGTTTATTCAGTCTCCCAAGGGATGTAATATGTATATAGAAACACAGCAATATATATTATGAATACTTTCCATGAGGATGTGCAGTCTACATAAACTAGTGTTCCAGCTATTTGCTGATGATGCTAAGCCCTCTTTTTCATGCTCCAAATTTGCCTAATAAATGAAGGAATCAAGATTGGTTTTCAGAATAAGGCCCAGCCATTAAAAAGTCTCAGGCATCATTATCCACCTCTGCCCAATGTGGGGTTTTTAATTTGGGTTATAACTCTTTAGTTCTCTCATCTGACATCACCAAAAAGATGACATAAAACATATGAGAGATTCAACATACATCCAAATAATAGAAATTCAGTGAATGTAGTCCACTCATTTAAAAAAGAAAGAGCCTAAACTGCTCCAGTGATAATAGTCATCAACTTCCTCTTAGTTCCTTCCTGTTTCTTTTCTGGAGAATAAATAAATAAGACATTAGGGAGAAATTCTACATTGGGCTGAAAGTATTAGTAGACACTATAGTTAATTTGTTTTAATATGATCTAGTTTTTATCTCTGTTATATGCATCTGTTACCTATAATAACAGTCTTTAAATGTTGATTGAGGGCCAGGGATATAGCTCAGCGGCACCAGCGCTTGCTTGGCAAGGGCAAGGCCCCGAGTTCGATTCCCGGTCCAAAAAAAAGTTGATGAAAAGTCGAAATAGTTACAGTTTGTAAGAAAATTGGTAAATCCCCAAATTCTTGTATTTGTAATAAAATGTGACATGTTTCCTTTTCTTCTTTAATTTTGTTTTTAGTAGACAAATAATAGTAATCTATATTTATGGGTTACAATGTAATGTTTATATATATAATATAAAATATATAGTATATATTATAATATATTCTATATTCTATATTATATTATATATAATAGAATGTTTATGCACAGTTATGATTTTATATATATAACTGATCATACAGTTATGATTATATAATTATATATAATATATATTATATGTTTTATATAATATATAATATATTATATTATATTATATCATAGAATATATTATATATATATAAAATGGAATGATTCAGTCAAGCTAATTAACAAAATCCATTACCTAATTTGTTAATTTTATGGCATGGAAATATTGAAAATCCACTCTTCCATCACTTTTGAAATATACAATACATCATTAAGCATAGTCACAGTATTTTACAATAATCATGAAATATTTCCCCTGATCAATGTAAAGTTAAAATAAACGAGTAGAAATGGAAAAGCAGGAATTAGGCATAGTTTGCAATTATGCTATGTCATTGCCTGCTGTACAATATTTGTAAGTATTAATTTGTGTGTTCTTCAGCAAACAATTAGTGAGCATCCCCTGCCCACCGGACATTTCCATAGGCCTTGGGAATGAATCAGGGTAAAGAGAGTTATTACTTCTGGTGCTGTTCCCATGGAAGGCTCCAGCGTGTCCCCCCTTTTTGGTGTATGACCAAACACAGGATATGGTACCCAGGGGTTAGAGAGCTGATCACAAATCTGCCACTCCAGGATACCCAATGTCAAATCTGGGTTTAAATACTCATTAGTTTTGTAAAGTTTGTTTTTCTTTCACCTGTCTGAGCCTTACTAGCCACATTTACTAAAAGATAAAAAAAAAATACCTGGGAGCACTGAAAAAATTAAGCAAAATATTCTCTAACAATATTAGCACTTGATCTGTGATTAAATAATGACTAGAATTTGAGAAAACACAGTACTATTATGCTTCCTGAAGTTCTTTCTTTGTTTTGCCAATTTTAATGAATTGTATTTTCACTTTCCCTGGCCAGAAATACTCTCCAGTTTTTTTCGAAATTTAACAATATATTTATGTCAAAAAAGTATCAACATGCTGCCTATCTCTAGCCTCCTACCACTCAGAAATCTCCAAGGATATAAAAGGATTTCAGCATTCAAGGAGGAAGACAGACAAAACTGAAAGCAGACTTTTCATCCAACCAAGTGCATTGTGTTTCTGCCCAAAACGAAAGCAACAGTTCATAATGGCCTCTTGTCTAGATTAATACAAAGAACTGTGACTTTGTAGTACCTGCTGGGTGGCTCTGTAATAAAAGCAACCTGTTTAATCAGATTGAGAGCCAAATAAAAATGGACAACAGAATTTTGCTGCTTTGAAGTTGCTTAAGTCATTGGAAGTCTTTTGTACTACTGACTGCACCTCCCTCCAAGGCAGCCTTCCCTGAGAAGTCTAGTGCTACTTACTGAAGTGCAATAATGGTTTTCTAAGGAGATCTGTATATAGATCTCCTGTTTGGAAGGCAAAACCAAGGTAGTGGGGACTATACTGTTCTACTGATTGTGACTTTCTGTAAATTTTTTGAAATGGTATCAAAACATATATGGACAACAGAGTTGTGTTTAATTATATTATGATATTCACTTGGGGACTATACAGAACAGATAAGTTTAGAGGTTTTAAGAAAACAAGCTGAAAGTTATTTTATTCATTCCTGCCAAGCTGTCAGTTGCTTCTAATATGAGGTCACGAGATGGCTAAATATATGAAAATCAGAGCCCAGCTTCTGGCAATTTCAGCTGCTGGCCCAATGGTACTCAGGATTACTGAGTCAACATCCGGGCCTATTTCACAGAATTCGGAGGCAATGTGGCTCATCTGATGAGTAAGACAAAGAAAAGACAGACTCTCTTTAAAAACAGCAAAAGATTTTCATTCCAGCAAAGGCAGACTTCCTCTCTTTCAATTGCAATTGATGAGATAGGAAGTAAAAAGACAGACAGGGCAATCTTTCTTGCAGGAAGTCTGATTCTCCAGACCCACTGGTAAAAACTTGTTTGCTTGTGTTTTTGAAATCTGGAAGAACTCATTCAGCACAGCTTTAAGCGTGACCTTTGATTATCTCCCTAATCCTTGCTTACCAAGAGGAGTAATAAAGCTGCCCTTTACAGAATCCATATCTCTAGAAGAAACCTCAGAATCCAAGTTCAAAGGTGAACCAGGCTTCAATAGAATTTAATGATATATCTTCTTTCTGAAAAGAGAAATAAAATAATTCAGAAGAAATATCAACTTAAAATTGATTTTATTGCATCTGATAATTAATTTGGATTCTATTATAAAGATATTAATATAAAGAATGACCAATACTACTTTTTCCTGTTTTTCATGTATGAAATATACTGTGGAGAAGATTTTTAAAAGCCTTTTCACTTCCATTTCATATTACAGAATGGAGAATACATGAAAAAGCAATCTAATTTTTTGAGAATCAGATGTTTTATACATAGTATTTCAATGAATTTGTTCTGAAACTCTGATTGGTAAGATTATTTTTGTTCTTTACACTGATGAAATGTGAGGCATACAAAGCCAAAAGCCCTTGTGCAAGGTCATATCAATAGCAAATAAAATCCAAGAATTTTAAAATAATACTGTCTATAACAAAAGGAATAACAACAACAAAATGAGCTGTGTATACTGATGCCCTTTAGTTCTAATTTTGTACCTGTCTTTAAGTACTACAGAAAATATCCAGAGATTTTAGAATTTTTGCTAGGTATCTGAGCCTGTAATACTCATTTTTCAAGAGGATTTTAGACAGCTTAGTTTTAGTGCAAATGCTAAGATTGAAAGAATTCTATTGTTTTCAGTCTGGGCATAGTACAGTCCTTAAAGTCAAAAGGATGGTAGCTGCATTGTCCAAGATTGTTTGTAAAAAGTGACTAGGAGAGTGTCTTTAATCCAGACCACTGAGATTTGAAGCCTTCCCTGAATAGGTGTATAAGAAGAAGCAATTTGCTAAAAATCTGTAAACTTTTAGGAATGATTAAATGAAGTGATACAGGAGAGAATTTTACACTAGTTTATGACATGTGTTTTTTATTATCTGTATTTTTCTAGAAAGAACTCAGAGGCAGAATATAGGACTATTAAAATCCAAGGATATATGTACTATGGACAGAAGTAGGCAAGGGAAATGTCCAGACTACACAAAATAAAATAAATCCCTCACTTTTTTATGTGAGTTTTCCACTCTGCATAGAGGTTGGATGATGAACATTATGTTGCATGCAGACATAACAGCAGTTTCCCTGCTGGAGGCTGTGGCTCATACCCAGGCTGGGATGGGACAGTGGTTCACATTCAGGTAAGACACTTTGATGCTGTGCCTGAGAGGAACCAGAATCATCATGGCTAATGATGGAAAGAACTAGAAAAAACTGGAATTGTACAAGATTGAGTCAGAAGGCACTTGATTCACCGATCAAGAACTGAAGTTAATTTATAGTCAGGCAACTATCCAGAGATTATGTGGCAGCCCCAGAAAGAGGACTTGGACTAGTCTGGCATAAAAGGAGAAATATTAGAAAAGCCATAAGGTTTTCTCACAGAACTATAGACCACAGGGGATATCTGGACTTTGCACAGTGCTAAAGAAAAGAGTATGAAACACCACAGGCATCAGTGTAGTTAAAAGTCTTCGTTCTCTTACAACCTCCCCGTTCAGGGGACACAATGTATCTCCTCTAAATCTCTTCTGTTATTTATTTCTGTTATCTTTATAGAGTTTACCTGTCTTGGTTACTTTTCTTACGTTGCTGGGATAAATTATCTGATGCCCAAAATTAAGGAAGGAAAGGTTTATTTCGCTTACAGTTTGTGGAGGTTTCAGTCTGTACTTGGCAGATTATAAGGCAGTGGCCCATGGCAGAGAGCTATGGCTCATGGAGGCAGACCACAGCAAAAGCAACCAGCACCCACCAGGGCGGAATGGGGGAGGAATGGCCTCAAGCACTCTCTTCCTCTCCCTTACATATGCAAACTATCCACCCCAGGGCGGGTGCAGCTCTCACACCCTTAATCAAACTCTAATAGCCTGACCCATGGCCACATGAGGTTTTGGGGGGACACACAGACATAAACCATAACAGTACCTCTTTAATCCCCCCACTCACAGGCCCGTCATTAGAGACACACTCTGTCTTAGTATGATGATAGTTGGTGATGAGGCCAGTTAGCATTAATGAATTTTATTTCTAGATCTCTGAATAGAGGGGAATAAAGGATACAATTGCTTTTGACTGCATCTGGTTCCACCTTGATTGAATCAGCCAGGTTTGGACTTCATCTAAGAATAGGGAGAAGAGAATGTGCCATGGAAAGAAATCGTCATCAGAAGAAAACGTTTTTCTTTCTAATGCTGCAAGTGTGAAGCTCTGCTCAGTCAAGTGCTGTTATGAAGAAGATGCTGCATAAATGATAGCCTTAAAATGGGAATTTCTGGGGCTGGGGATTTAGCTCAGCGGCTAAAAGCGCCTGCTTGGCAAGCACAAGGTTGTGAGTTCGGTTCCCGGTACCGGAGAAAAACAAACAAACAACAAAAAAAAAACAAAATGGGAATTGCTAACCAGACTACTGATCACTTGGGTCTTTGACCCATTGCAGTTCCTTGCTCACTCCCAACTCTCACTTTCTCTTTTGCTGTCTGTTTTTCTTCTGCTCCTTTGTTCTCTTTTCTTGCAATTATATGGAAGAGAATACAGATTTTTAAAACACATTGCTTTACATTTCCTGAAGGTAAATAGTTGGACTCTCTTGCACTAAGAACAATGTAATAAAATTGTGAATTAAATATCTATTGCTTTACTTTCAGCTTTTTGGAAGACAAGTCAGTTTCATAAAATTATATCTCCATTATTTAGCACATGTAGGGCACTTAAATAAAACAATAAATCAGAAAGGTCTAAAATACTGAGAAGAAATATTGTTTAGGCTAGAGTGAGAATGAAAGACCATGTTCAAAGAGTTTATAACTGTTTATGTATAAATACAGTGATATTCTGCTCCTGTACAGACAGACAATGGCCACATGATTTGTTCTGCTAGAAAACTTTAAGTAGAAGTGACGTATGCCATTCTTAGGCTGAAATTAGCAAAAATTGTTGTGTCTCCTGCATCTTTATATTTTTTTTGCTGTAGTCATCTTGGAAATGTGCTCCAGAAAGCATAACTGTAAGATATTTAAAATTAAAGTGTCAGGTTGGACTTTGTGCATGTGCAAATGAAAGCACTGATTTAGGAATTTCTCTCCTTTTTAACATAACCTTTCCTAGCCAGTGTAATAATTATAATTAAACAATGAGATCATTTAACTTGACTTTGAAAGAAAATGTATAGAATTTGACTAACTGGAGAAAAGGAGCATAACTGTTCCAGATAAAGGGATAGATAGCTGAAAGGAGAGAAAGAAATTTCACTGGACTATCACAGAGTCCCCAGTTTGCAAAGTGGATAATGTCTGCCTGGTACACAATGATATTTGTGAACTTTTGAGAAGCAGTGTATTATTAACTCTAATTCTTAATTAAATTTCAATTTATAATCTTAAATATTTGCTTGTTTAAAATATAACTATAGTTTCCACTACAAATTATAATTTCTCACAATTAGAATCAATGATCTTGAAAATAGGTCAGATGGGATGATCCAGTCTGTGCAGGAAAAGAGAACAAAAAATAATGAAGGAACATAATCCAAACATCAAAGATCTGTGTCCTGACATGCCCCAAAATGGGAATCCAAGAAAAAGAGGAGATATGAAAATTAGGCATGCTATCTGAAAATAGAGTGGTTGAAAATTTTCCAAATTTATGAAAGATGTGAATTTAAATATTCAAGAAGCTCGACAAGCTCCAATTAATAGAAAGCCAGAGTGTCACATTTAGTTACATCATAATCAGACTGTGGAAAGCCAAAGCAAAGGACTTTTAAAAGCAGCAAGAGAGGAGAAATCATGAAAAAGCTATCTTTAATAAGATTAATCAATAAGGTCTGACTAGAAAACACAGAGATCTGAAGGATATAGGGTAATATATTCAAAGTGTTGAAAAAACCAAGTGTGTCACTGAAGACACTATGTCGAGAAGAACTCTCACTCAGCTATGAAGGAAAATCTGAGTCCAGGGATCCATGTCGATAGTTTCAGCTACTCAAGGAGGTATGGCAGGTGCATCGCTTGATCCCAGAGTTCAGGGCCATCCTGAACAACACAGCAAGATCCAGTATCTCAAAAACTGAAGTCTGATGCAATGGGGAGATTGCTATCCAAAATCTTCAGGAACAGAGAAATGTGGATCCTCATTTTGGGCTTGGAAGCATCTGGCAGGACAACCATCCAGTACAAGTTAAAGTTTGGCTCATCAGGGGCCAGTCCCCGCTATGGGTTTCATCGTGGAGACGGTGACTTACAAAACGTCAAGCTCAATGTGTGGGATGTGGGCATGTTATAGGGTAGTTCCTTTAGAAGTGACTTGCCAATCAGAACTATTCCAGTTCTTCTTGACTCAAAGAACTGGAGGAAACAAGCCAAAAACGGTGGCAAAATTTTATTTGCAAAAAAAGTGGGATAAACTAGTATAGCAAAAAACAGCTCTGCAAAGCACACACAGTTGTGCCAAACAAATTTAAAAAGGGGGTAAAAGACAAAAATAAAATACACGTAGAGTCTGAGAAACATAGCACAGGATACAGTGAAAACACACTGGATAGCAGCTTTCCATGCTGGCTACTATTTCACACTTTCCATGTCTTCATGACAGCTCATGAGAAGTGCTACGCACAGGTTCTCACATTGCCCTGAGATTATGTAATTGAGAGTTCCCACCCATTTGCCCAGGCAGTTCCCTATCACCAGAAGCCAAGATGATATCTTGCAGCTCTGGAGGCAGTACTAGAACTGCACCAAGGGTCTGATCTTTGGAGTGCACCTACTGCAGCTTCACGGATGATGTTCCCAGGAGCGCACCTCATTACCAATGACTGGCAGGTGAAGGACTCCGTTATCCTCCTCTTTGCCAACAAAGATTTGCCTAAGCCATGAAACTTCAGCAGATCCAGGAGAAACTGGGCTTGACCCTGATTAGGTACAGGAACTGGCTTGTGTGCCCTTCCTGTGCCAACTTTGGGAGATGGAATTTGTGAGGGCATCACATGGTTAACCTGTAACTACAAATTCTAATGAACATTCCTCCCACCACACAGACAGACACACAGACACGCACACCCACACAGGAGGAATCATCTCTTCCTTCAATTGCCTCCTCCTCTTCTTTGGAATCTAAACTCTGGGTATAGTGCTCTATGGTTGAGGTGGGAGTTGGGGTTGGTTTTTGGGGTTTTGTCTTTTGCTTTTGGTTGTCAGGATGCTCTGACCTGACATGTGACATGCTCTTACAGACCACCCACAAATGGGGCAGGTGAAATCACATTTTTTGCTAAAATTCTTCATAGTATTTTAGTTTTTTACTTTTAGAGATTCTTTTTACCCCCCTATGTATGTTGCTTTTTCTTTGGGTACAGTTTCTCATCACTTGGAGATGTTTATTGTGTATCTATGCAGACTGTAAGTCTGTTTCATCTAGTAAACTGAACATAACTGCTAAATCAAGAATAAAAAAAGACATCTGAAGATAAACAAAAGTGGAGTGAACTTTCTGCAATGCCAGCTGCCATACAAAAGACACTAATGGAAATCATTCATTATCAAATGAAAGGACATTGAACAGTAATTAAGTGAGAAGTCACATGAAGAAGAGACAAACATGACAAATCCAAAATATATAAAATATGATTTCTCTAATTTTGATTTTAAAGAATACTGCTAAAGCTGTGTTTATGTGCCTGTAGCATATACTGATGTAGTTTATAACACAACAGCACAAAGAAAGAGAGACTACATAGAAGCAAACTTTTTTATACAGTAAACATTGTTACACATTTGGAACTAGACTGATGTAAATTCAAGTGTCAGTTGTAATCCTTAGGATACTCATGGACTAAAATAGTGAAAGAAATGACAAGGAAATTAAAGTAACATACAAGAGAATATCTTGCAACATAAAACCAATTAGGGATAAAGGGTGATGTTAAATTTAGCAATTGAAATTTTAAAAATAAATATAGCACATATTATACCTATGCTTTTGTGGGATATTTTGGGTTTTCATCAGTACATTGTATATTGTGAACTTTTTTCAATCAGTCATCTACACACCAACCTCTGGGAAAAAAGAGAGGTGAAAGGCAGAGAGCAGAATACAATAAGCAATGACATATTTGTAAATACTCCTCCCTCATCTGGTTTGACATAAAATTGAATCAGCCCAAGATGAGGGCTGATTTGGAGTTAAGATGCTGTGACAGAATTCAGCAAGACAAGCACTGATGAGAGGCTAAGAATGGGAACAAATGAGGCTTTTATTGCCAGCAGCACAACCACCTGATGCAAAACCAGGGAGTGTCCACCACCAGAGAACTTTGCGCTGGGTTTTTATACATTTACAAGTAACCAGGGTCACCACACTACCTTATTTTGGAATTTCACAAGAATGTCACAAGGTTTACATTTCCCGGGGGTTTGTTAGTGCGGTTAAATTTTACCTTACCTGTAATTTGTTCTGTTTGTTCTTTAGGTTAATGATTTGTTCTCTTTTTGTGGGTTTTATTGTTACACAAGAGGGAAAGGGTTGAGGAGTGAATTCATTTAAAATCTAGGTGACTTCTAAAGTGGAGTTGAAAAGAAAATGGAGTCTCTCTTGCCATGTCTGAGAGAGAACACCAGTGAGAACTCTTTAAAACCCTGATTGCATATTAGCACAGCTGTCACTGAATGAATGTCTAGCACACATCCTAGAGCCCTCAGGAATATGGTACATGACTTCTTCACAGTGCCAGAGGGCACAGAGAGTGAAATCTGCATACTACCATTCCTGCCACCTTAGCAGAATGTAGACCAAAGTAGTATGTCAATTGCAACATGGAGAGATGACCATTGACTAATCATCAAGGGATGATTCCCAGGTTTATTAATACAGCTCAATGCTCTGGCTGGTTTGTGGCTTTGTGGCAATGAACTCATTTTGTGTCTAGCATAAGTGAAACTCATCTAAAATCAACACTAATGTACCATCTGACACCATGATTTCATGCAGTCTTGCACAAATACACAAATAGGAAATAAGTCAGAAGAAATGATTTATTTCCTAGGTCACCCTCCTAGAGCTGGAGTCCTGGAGGCTTTAGAGGGTCCAGGAAACTACATATGTTAGGTTGGGGGGTTAGCTACTTGGGGGACTGTTCAAGGGTTGAAATACTATCACAACAAGTTTTACCACTAATATGCTCTGCATTGGATCATGTAGCTTCAATATCAGCATCAGGTGCATCTCATCCCAGGCAGGACAGAAGGACTTAGAAAATGATAGGGAAGTTATTTTAAAAAGCAGGAACCCGGGGCTGGGGATTTAGCTCAGCGGCAAAAGCGCCTGCCTGGCAAGCGCAAGGTCGTGAGTTCCGTTCCCGGTACCGGAGAAAAACCAAAAAAAAATAAAATAAAATAATAAAATAAAAAGCAGGAACCCCTGAGATTCAGGGTCCCAGATAGAATTCTTATTTGGGTTCTAAGGCACTATAGTTTGAGCTCTTAAATATTCTCAGTAAAGTCCTAGTGTCATTGCTTTAATATTTTCTATTGCTCTACAAAGTACTGAAAAAGTTGAACAATGATTTTGAGGGCAAGGTTTATGACATCTATGATTTGTATTTTAATTCTTCCTTCTTGGAGTGCTGGCTAAGTCTGAGTATATCATATGTCCAAATAATAGGTAGAATGGTAGGGTAGGATTTTAGCATGTAATATAAAGATTTTAACACTTTTGTTTATATACCAAGGATGATCTTATTTAAGGTTTCATTGTTGACATAAGTTAAAAAATTAAAAGAACTCACCTGGTATAAAATAATTTTATGTAGATACACTGAATAATTTTTTTTTTTTTTTTTTGGTTTTTCTCCGGTACCAGGAACCGAACTCACAACCTTGCGCTTGCCAGGCAGGCGCTTTTGCCGCTGAGCTAAATCCCCAGCCCCCTACACTGAATAATTGATAAAATATTTTAGGAGAAAGTTTCCTAAATTTTTCAAGTCACTCTTTGAATTCTAACTTGCACATTAAGAATTTCAACATTTAGGGGAACATTGTGATGTCTTAAAATATTTATCTTCAAGGACTGTTAATGAGAAACAAATTCTTTATCCCTCAAAATGTTTGGTTATCTTCATTTTGTAATATTTGTATCATTTTTACCCGTGTGCAGAATGGATTACTTTACTTAATCTGATGAATATTTAAATTGCACCAAACTCAATGAAATTGAGGGAAAGTGCTATTATCTGAAAAATTCTGGTTTCTTCCAGTCAGTCTTATGATCTTCTAATTCTGAACAACGTATGGTTACCTGGTAACCAGGGAAGCTTCAAGTTCAAATTCCTATTTTTCCTTGTTTCTATGTCAACTGCTCTGCATGAATCTCCTTTTCCTAATAAATGCAGAATTAGTAAATAGTAAATGTATTTATGAAAAAGATAACTGAATATATTTGTCTTGCTTATTTTAAAGAAAACATGTTTTGTCTTATAGTAATTTAATCAGAACAATGCAAAAAGCAATATTTTCAATATAAAGAAAACAGATTCTTAATGAAAAAAGACACCTCCAAAAAGTTAGGATAGTTCTTCTGAGTAACATCTTTTTATTTAAAACACAGAGAAAGATCCTTGCTAGTGAGAGATACAGTTTATTACTACAGAAAAGTTAGAATTAGTGATAATAAGGAAGTTCACATATTGAGTTTATAAGATTTATTTCAAGGTCTTGGAAATGAATAAGAATGAAGAAGATGGAGTAGAAGATCAATAGTGGATTTTAGTACTCTATGAATTATTTTTTCATCAATTTAGCCATCAGTATCAATTGAATCCTAATATATAGCAAGCGGTGTATATAGCAAGCCTTATAGTAAATGTGGAAAACAGTATCATCTTAGGTATTATAATCAAAAGCACAAGAAGTATTAATGAAAATAAAAATACTGACATACATTAAAAATTAAATCATGATAAGTGAAATGTTGACAGAATTAACAGACTTCGTGTGAAAGGACTTAACATAGGATTTGTGTAACTACACGATGGACATAACCATTTTCTGAGAAAACTCTGCAAAGGGCTAAAACTTAGTTGAAAAGAAGAAGATAGCTAAGTCCATGGAGGAAGGAAAGTTCATTGAATTAGGAAGAATGAAAAGGTCTAGCGTATAATTTCAGGGAAGGAGCTTATCACTGGGAATGATACATCATGAAACCAAAAAGCCTTGTTTTTAATTTTCCATGTGTTCTTGAAAATCTGATTTATGTAGAGAGTGAAAATTCAGGATGATGCCTGTACATTAGGTGAGGGAGTTATGCCATTTTCCAAAATTTTAATAAACAGGCTATATTAGCACAGGTTCTAAATGTGATCACCAATTATCTCTGACTTCTGGTACTCTAGACTTTCTTCATCCCTAACCTCTTGGCAGTTGGCAAAATCTGTAGCTTGCTTCTTACCAAAAGAATACCACAAAGGTAATGGAACATCATGGGCATGGTTAATTCCTTGAGTTAATCATATATTACAAACATCTCATGTGCCATGTCATACTTTGAGCTGCTGGATGGAGATACCCATGTGCCAAAAGAATGAAAGAAGTCTCCACCCAATGACCAGAAAAAACCAAGGCCCTCAGTTCTACAATCAATAAAAACTGATCTGCCCTCGTAGCTATGTGAACTTAAAGTAGACAGTTTCTCAGTCCAGACTTGTGAGGCAGAAGCTTCAGCTGACATCGTGATTGCTAGTGTTGGGAAGGTTCTGAGGCTGAGGACTCAGCTCAGCTATATCTGGAATGCTGACCCACCAAAACAGGGAACAAACTGAGTGCTGTGTTAAGCCACTAATTTTGTGGTAATTTGTTCCACAGCATTAGTGAACTAATACAGTCTGTGAGAATTAATTGGATAATGAGCACAAAGAGGGTGAATCTAGCCATAGCACTGGCACTAACATGTATTTTGATTCTGAAAAACTGTGACAACTTTTTTAGAACTTGATTTCCCCACACAACCACTGATTTATGGCCATCAAATAATTCCTTGTAGTTAGAATGAGTTCATTAGATGAACTGGTTTTTGAACAACACCTGGAAAATCTATGCAAGGTTTCAAGTGTCCGTATTGGCCATCATTCCGTAATTATGATGTATTTTCTGAAAACAACACGATTTGAGCTAATATACACAAAATTTCTTACACAAAATGTCTTCACACTGGATCTTAAGTGATAAGTCCTATCATTGTCTGTTCTCAGGAGGAAGGAATTGGTTAAAAATCTGAAGATTCTGAGGCAAACCACAAAATGAAAATTGTCTGAATTTCTGAACACTCACAGCATAAGGTATGCATGCTTGCAATGCTGCACTTTGACAAATGTTGCTTCAACATCCACCACATGTGTTCCAATAGAGCGTGCTATCATAAAAATTATTAAAGCAATCACAATTTTGCAAAATGTTTATCGTCTCTAGTAAAACCACTATGTAATTATTACATTTCACAGCTGAAGGTTAAGCAGCATTTACTGATCTTGCCATTGGGGTGATTTAATGGTATGTCAAATCATCTGAATGGTAAAATACCTTCAGGTAGGCAGTATCTTTCATCCACAAATCCCTGCTATTTGCAGCTATCAAAACATATCATTGCAAGTAAAAGGCAGGGAGATAGAAATGAAGAAATACATACATTATTCAAAAACTGTGTTTCTCTCCTGGTAGCTTTTTCAAAACTTTATTTTCTTTAGGAGATGCCTAGAAGCATGCATTTAGATTAGTTTATTAACAAGATCATTAATCAGGAATCCATGTCTTAAGATGTCTTGTTGATCAGCAAGTAAAGAAGAAAAGTGCCTGTGGGAAGTTGTGGAATCTAATATAGCTTCAATGCATTTTAATTAGTTCAGTCATGATTTATTTAACAATTCAGAAATTTTAAAAAATTACTGCATATATGTTTAATATATACTTTATGAGCCCAAATACATATTCACAAATTTCAAAGGTTTTTTTGTACACCTATCTTGGGAAATAGTAGCAGGATTTTTTGTTTTACAGGTCAAAATGATTTTTCTATGTATTATAACTTTTCTTGTACTAAAGAATGGCAGCTAAAAGTAGAAAGTATCCTCAGTTCTAGTTTATTGATGAGAAGATGGAGACTGAAAAGGACTGAAAGACTGAAGACTGAAAAGATCCTATTAACCACATCTTTCATAGCCAACAATGATCTTTGAATAACTGCATTCGACGGCCACCTCTTGAGCCCTTTAGCTTGTAGTAAAAACATACTTTTTGTGAACTTTAGCTTTCATGACTAAAGCTTATAAAAGGCAGTCCTTGTTATCTAGCTGGTTGTGTCAGAATGAAAATCATTAGACCTCAGGAACTTCAGAAAATGTGCATTCTAAATATTGTCATAACAAATAATTTTTTTTGTTTAACCGATTTATTTTCAAAGGGCAAAACAAGACAGCTTAAATATCAGTCTGACAGAGTTGCTCTGTGTGGTGATGACAGGCCATACTCTCACTTCCGGTCCTCACCGTCCCTGGAGCCGGTGAGAAGGGGTCTGGTAATTTATTCATATACATCCTTCTTATCTGCAATGTAATCTACAATTTCTTGTGGCCACATTAACTTTTATGCATCTATATCAGGAATTTCAAACCCTTTCAGGCTGTTTTGGTGGCACTGGGGACTGAACCCAGGACCTTCACCCTGAGCTCCATCCCAACCCTTTGCGTCCTCCTGACATTTCGTGTGTATAAGGTCATGCAGTGTGGCCTTCTGTATTGGCTTCTTTCCCTTCACATGTTCTCAGGGCTCTCCTGTGCTATGTATTATATTCTATTCCAAATTCATCCTCCATGGCCATGATAATCTCCACTTGGTCCAGACTGTCTAAGCCCAGGTCTTTCCTAAAATGGGAATTTACCGAGAGCTTTTCTGGGTCAATCTTGTCATAAAGTTTCAAGACGTACAGAACCGCATCCTTGATTCCTTCTAATGTCAAAGAGGGTGCGTCGCTATACTGGCGGCAGAGCTGTGGGATCCTCCCTGGCACCTGCGTGTTATAATAAAAGAATGGTAATTACTTTTACAACTATGACGTTCTGTAACATATAGAAGTTCTATCAAAATCAGTGCATGAAAATATACAAATGAATGATTTTATACATGAGTCCTCATCTCATAAACCGTGTCTGAATTCAATGATAATGGATTCAAGAAAGTACAGACAATATATGAGTAGGATCAAAGAAATATTTTTGTTTTTATGATGTTATATGACTACAGCTGCTACATATGTTAGGTGGGAGAACAAATTGCACATACACAATAACAACAGGAATTTGACAGTATTATGAATGTGCAAGAATGCAAAATTTTCTACTATTTAAATAAGAATATTGTACACTTTTTTCACAAAGAATTTAAGATTCAAAATGTATTAGTTTATGCAGTGACTACTTAGTGAAACTAACCTATTTTAAAGTCTTTTCTAAATATTACACATTAATGTATATCTTTCTTCAGTATAAAAAATAAATTCCTTTGATAATTTCTGCAAACTGCATTTTCTTCAATTGTTCAAATAATTAAACTCTTTCAAATAGTTTTTGTTTTTGATAAGAAAATTCTTTTCAGTTTCCATAGCAATTACACACTTGAAAGAACCAAAAAAGGTTTGAGAAATTTCCCAGGAGTTGGTGCAGATAGAATGATTGACAGATAAAAGTGAATAAGTTGCTCTTATTATTTTCAACTTCAAGCTGCTTGTATATTACTGACTTTGCCAAAATTCAGTAAGATCGGTTTCTTATCCAGGTACCTGTAAATGAACTTATTCTGACAGTAATTCTAACTCTTTCCAAACTCTTACTTGTCCACTTGTGAGAAAGTTTATTTTCTTTTTTCTTTTTCCTTTTAGAAAAGGAAACAGATGAACTGTTTTCTTTAATCAGCAAGGCTTGTGAAAGAGCTGTGCATAATGAGATCAAGGAATAAGTAGATGACACTGGAATGTGATTTAAGAGTTGAAAAGCATCATGTTTAGCCACCTCAGTGTTTTTTCTTTAGAACTGAATGTGTGTCTAGTATCCTTACAGTGTTGAACAGTCTATGATATGAAACAAAGTTAAAACTTGTGTCCAGGAGGGTCAACATTTTCTAGTAAGTATGAAGAGATATTTATTACTACCCAATGAATAACCTCCCTAAACTTAACATAATTTTTGGAAACTGTGAACGTATTGTTTTAAATAGAAAGAAGGACTTTGAAATGGGATTAAAGTATGGATTTTGAAATGGTCAGATTTTCTTTGGTAAGCCCAATGTAATCACAGAGAGTCTTATAAGAAAGAGGTATACAGATCAAATTAGAGTTAAAGAGATGATATGACGATTAAAGCAGAGAAAGTAATTGGAAGATTGTTTATCTTCCTGGCTGCAAAGATGCTGGAAATGGCCACAAACTATAGGAAAAGGCCAGAAAACACATTATTGCTTAGGTCCTTTAAAGGAAATGCAGTGCTGGTGACATCTTGTATTCAGACTTGTGACATTCAGAGCTGTACAAAAATGAGTTGATACTGTTTTATGTCACTAAGGTGGTAGCAATCTGCTGCGGCAGCTAATGGAAACTAATACTGCCCCACCAGGGTGGAGATATGAATGCTCCAGAGGTGAGTAAATTTAGTGATTCAGAAAATTTTACTTTCCTGTTTTCTACTATTTTCTCCTAAAAGTAAAATACTAATGATGTGAAAGTTCGGTAACTAGCTATCAGAGGTACAGAAGCATTTTTCTCCTTGATTTTGTCCATTTTCAAAGTTAATTTCCCATAAATGTATGATCCAGTTTTGTAACCCAAAGTGTGAAAACGGCACCTGTGAAAGGAATACAAGCACGTTGTGAAATAATGTCTTCAGCATTTGAGTTTATTAAACATGGCCTATCCGTACCAACAAAATTTTTAAACTCCTATTTTAAAAGGCTAAATAGAGATCATAAGCCATATATTGTTTGCCTTAAAGAAAGTATGAGTAGATTGTAAGCTTTTGTTTTGGGTAATAATACATTCTGAAAATTCTGTAGATCCACTTAACAAATGAACATTTTGATTGGTAGAAGATACAAACCTGCCTCGCGTAATGACTGAGTTTAGTCCTTGCCACTGCGTTGTTAAATGAATCAGCCACTAAATGCAGAATTGTACATAGTATGTACATGACAATAGTCAGAGCAGAGAAATAGTTTAAGGCAATTTCAACTTGATGACTTTGCTTTTATTTGCATAACTCTTACAGGCAGAACTGTAATATATAACAGAATGTAAAACTACAGTACTGTACTATACAGTAAAATTAGTAAAAATTATGGTACTATATACACTATACTTTGGACGAAGCCTCCATAAGGCCACATTGATGCATAGTTTTCTACGTCAGAAGTCCAACTGCAGGTTGTAAGTCTCAGCTGCTAAGTGCTGTCACTTAGCATTAAACATGTCACTTGTCATTAAACAAGTAGGTCCTTAAAGGGAATATCTGTATTCTTAATCATTTTTAATTTACTCATTTTTATCTTTATATTTTTATCATTTTAAAGTGCTTTGTCTTTTGGACATAAATAGTACATTATTTTTATCTACACTCACCCTTCTCTGTGATAGCACAGCATAACTTCTTACTGCTATCTGACTGGAACTCGGGACCTTTATTTACTGATTTATCTATGGTGAGCCACTCTTGCATGAAGTTTACCTCATCATGGTGTGATATCTTAGTGACTTGCCTCTTTTTCTTTCTTTCTTTCTTTTTTGTTTTCACAAGTGATTTCTTGAGAATTTTGACAGTGTTCCCTTTCAATTTCATGGAAAAGCTTGAGAAATATAGGTGTTCATTCTTTCCTGAATTTCTCATAAAATTCAGTGCTGATTTCATGAAAACTTGGACTCCTTTTTATTGCTAGGTGTTTTATTTATTGCCTGTTATTGGTCTATTCAGGGCTTTTATATCTTCCAAATTACCAAAAATAAGAAAGATTTATATAAATGCAATTAAAAATAGAAAAAATGGTAAAATCACAATGGACATAAGCAAAATCCAGAGAATGTAAGAATCCAATTCAAAAATTTGTATATCAATAAATTGGAGAATCTAGAAGAAATGAATAAATGTCTATACACATATGGATTACTAAACCTGAATTTAAGGAGACATAAAATCCCTGAACATGAGATCTAGTGACCTTTTCTTATTTCTATTGCTTTTGTGTGAGGGTTCAAGATCAGTTAAGGTAGAGAATATCACTCACTACTGTGGATATCTGTTTAGTTAGTGTATATTTCCTTGTGATATGGATTCAGCCTTGGCTATGAGATTATATTTATAAACCTCATCAATCTACTTAGTATAATAGGCTTTGTCCTAGTTACTGCATTGTAAAGAAAGAATGACTATAATTTATATCAGCATTTGTAGAACTAAGCATGCATCAATCATGAAATTTAAACATTATTTAACAATTTTGTCCTATTTTCCACAACCCAAAATGATGATGATATGGTATTAATAACTGGTGGGCTGGGATATAGAGGATGAAGGAAAAAAAAAAGGAGGAAGAAAGGAAAGATAATACTTTTTTAATGTAAAAAGGACATAGCAGCAAATGAAAGAAAGACAACAGAGACTTTGTTGATATTTTTATACCTGCAGTGGAATTCTGCTGGAAAGGGAGTTTAAGAGGTTATTTGTGGGGCAAATAGAAGGGAGAAATGGGGATGGAAGTATCATTGGAGATTGGGGGCAGTTGTCAGCAAAGCTGACCCTAATCACTTTGTTGATACAAAACTTGTGTTTGTATCTGCTGTACAGTTTTTGGTTAGGGTTAACCTGATGTCAGCATGAAAGATGCTCTCTCAACAAAAGCCTTAATTCTTATTCTCCATTTCACATCAACAGACACCTCCCTTATGCATCGATGAAATGAGAACTATATATCTACAAAAATATATGGTCTTTTTCATCCTACCTATTTATACTGAAGCCAGGATTTGACTGGAGTACTTTTCCGCATATACTTAAAAAGCAGAGATACTACAGCTTGGGAGCACTTGTGAGAGCTGAACTCCAGGTCCCTATATTTGAGTCCAGGAGTTTGGAATTGTCTCCTTGGGTTCAGCTGGTTTCCCTCCTATGATTGTTTTTTTTTTTCCCTGATACTGAGAGCTCTGGCTGGGGGTTCAGAGGGACTGCTGAGGCTGTTTCTCACTCCTGCTGCAGCATCACTCTTCTTGGTTCTCATTGTGTTCCTGTGAGTATGACTAGTCCACTTTCTGCCTCTGCCTTTTGATTGGACGTATTCATTTGGGTCAGAGAAAGAGAAAGAGGACACAGTCTTACACTGAATGCTGAAGCAGATTTCCACATCACCACCCCTTCCATTTGTGATAATCCTGAGGCTGCTTCCATCTGATCTTTCTCTGCCTTTCTGGCTGTGCATCCAGGCTGGCCACAACACTCCTCACCTGCTTTCTTCCCCTCCAAGCAACTGTCTGCTTCCCACGCAGAGTCCGTGTCTCCCACCTGAATGCAGTGGTGTTAATACCTCACAGAACTCAGCTGCTTTGGGCTGGCAATGGTAAGGGTATGGCTCTGAGCTCTGCTGTCTGGAGAACAGGCAGCAGCAGGCAGGGTATTCTGGGTCCCAGAGCTCATTGGTGTTTGGGGAGTAGTGGGAAAATGCCTACTTTGGCAATGCTCCAGTTTCTTTTTTCTTTCCTGTATCATACCAAGTTATCACTGCCTGCCGCTCTGATTTACTGAGGCATGGGTCTCTCGGTGTCTGGTTCCTGGTCCTTGCAAGAACCATGTCCTTGTTCTTTTCTCTCCAGAGGGCCCACATGTCCTAACTTAGTCACAACTCTGAATGAGTGTGTAGCTTCAAGTTTCACTAGTGCCCTGACCCACAAATCCCTTCTCTGCCGGACTCCCTTTCCAAGTGACAATGGATCTAGGCCAGGTGGCCACTGGACATTGGTTAATAGGTGGAATGCTGATCACACCTCTCAAAACCCAAGGACGATCTTTGGTTCCTTACCACAGAGATTTAGATCTTTTCACAAGATATCATCTTCACTTAGACTTTGGATGCAAGCAGTGGCAGGATCTAGGGGTAGCCCTACTTCTTTTTCTAAATACCCCTGATATGGAATTCATCCGGTGGGTGTCTCTTTCAACTTTCCTGCCTGTATTTGTTATTGTTTGCTATCTACCCTGGTTCTGAGTACGGGGGTTTCCTGGAATCTGTTTTTGGGGTGTCCTGTGAGCACTGCTGCCTCCTGTCAGCATGGGAAAAAGTCTGTTATAACATTTTTGCTGGCATTAATCAAATATGTTTGACTTCCATACTGTAATAAAAATAAATTCATAGATATGTAAAAAAGAGATAAGAATTCTAGAATATATTACATTCTTTATGAAAAATAATTGTAAATAGTGAAGTAAATGTGGCATTAACCAAAGCTCATTTGAAGGCTGTTGGAATTATTTTAACAGAGGTTACCTCTCATCTTGCTACGTGGAAAAATGAGAAAACTACACTTTGACATCAATTATTACTTGAGGTACATTTTCTGCTCTTTCTGTTACTATCAGGCAACGTTTTAAATTTTTTAAGTATGTTAATAAATGATTTGAACACATTTATCTGCTTTTATGTATATCGTATATCTGCTTTTATATATAATGTATTTATCTGCTTTTATATGCATCTACTTTTATAAATATCAGATATTTCTAAAAGCTAGTGTCTTACATTAATTATTATATGTATATCATGCAAAACAGATCAACATTCAGTATCTTAATCCAGTATAATTATAATAATTTTGAATTAATCCAGTCTTTATTTTTACATGTTTTCCAATTAGGTATTTTGCAGCTCTGCTATTTTACTTGTTGAACTGATAATGGTATATATGTATGTAGCCCTTCACTCAAGAACATTAATTCCCTGCTGCATAGTAGTGGTTGTTCTAAGTACTGAGGAAACAGTTTGAAGAGATGTCCTAATGGAATGAAGCTTACGTTTCAGCACTGGGATTAGTAGGTGTTAAGAGTTGGCTTCCTCGCCTTGTTTCTGAAAACAGGGGAAAGTATGAAGTATTCCACCATTAAGCAAGGTGAGAACTGTAGATTTTCCATAGATTCTCTTTGTTGAGAATGCTTGCTTTTAGTCCTGGTGTTCTAAGAGAGTTTAGCAGGAATTGGACTTATGTAAATATTTTATTTTTATCTATAGTTATAGTTTTATCTATAGTTATGGTCAGTTTTCATTTTATTCTGTTATTTAGTTAAATCACAGTAACTCTTTTTTTTTTTTTTTTTTAGTCACTCATTTTCAATGCTGTTATAGTTTTTGTCTGCATGTTCGCCCAAAGCCTCATGCAGTCATGGGACTCCACTCCTTTGAATTAGGGCAATGAGGAATTTATTAACAGCGGAGGAAACAATTACACACCTTTCGATTTTCAGGAAGAGTTTCCATGTACTTAGTGTTATTTCTTACTTAAATGATAGAATTAACCCATAGGACTGTAGATCTGGATTCTGTGAAGGCAAGGATTTGAGCTGCACATTTATTTACTCACATTTATAAACATAAGCCAGAGTTTCTTTTCTATTGTACAATGTCTTATTTCTACTTCTTGTACTTTTCACCACAGATACTGTGTTTATCTTCTGTAGACTTTCAGTGTCTTATTTTAAAATATATCTTCTGTCAATTTAATATGTTTAATCTTTCCCCTATGTTTTTAACAATATGCCATACTGTTATGACAGCTAGTTAATGGGAATCTAATAGTCTAAACTCTGTTTCATTTCTGTGTAACTTTTAATTGATTATTTTTTTCTCCTCTTTATGGGTTCCTTCTTTGCATGACTGCTAAGATTTAACAGATGCCCAGGCTTTTGAATTTTACCATATCAACTGCTACATACTTTTGGTTATTGCATTCCCATAAATATTCAGTCTTTGTTGTGGAATGCCATTGAGTTAGTTGGAAAGGGAAGTTCTTCTAATATTTTTAGACAAGTACCAGAACAATACTTTTTGAGCTCTCTTATTTCTTCCTTATTACTTAGGCAAATCTCTTCTAAAGGTCTACCTAGTTAATACCCATTCTACCAGGTGAGAATCATTCTCCTACTTTACCTTATATCCAATATCATGAAATCACCATTTCATGTGTTTATTCTTTTTTATTTGTGCTTTCATGTGTAAACTATGGGGAAAACTTGTCCTTATTAGTCCGTCTAAGCCAAACATATTTAGTCCAAAAAGTTTTCTAGCAATAGGAATACTCATTCATTGTTAAAGGGATCTCACAGTGGCAAACCCTGTTTCAGGGTTTCATAGGAATTCAGTTTCCCAGGAAAACAACCATAGTCTAAACCATATGATATGGAAAGCAATCACTGTACTTAGTATTTACCAAAAGCAGTTGAAAACTTAATGACCACACAAAAATCTGTACAATATATTTATAATACCTTTTATTTTTATTGCTAAAGTTTGGAAAAAACTAGAATGTCTTTTGTACACAATTCCATAAAATCTGGTACAGCCAGGTAATGGAATTTTATTCGTTGCTAAATGAAACGAGCTGTGCAGCTCTAAAATCACATGGATGAAACTTTAATTATATTAATAAATGAAAGAAGTGAATTTTAAAGAACGACATAGTATACTATTCTATCTATATTCATTCTACAAAAGGTAAAAATATGGAGACCATAAAACGATGAGGGGTTGCCAGGAGCTAACAGGAAGGGATGGATAAATATACAAAGTTCTGAATATTCTCAAGGCAGGGAAATTATTCTGTATGTTGCTGTAATTGTGTACTGAAGTTGCTGTACACTTGTCAAAACTCATAGAATGTACAATGAAAACAGTGAACTTTAATGTAACCTGTGTAACTTTTTGTACAGATTGGTGAAGGAGAAATTATTGAATCTCAGAGCTCTAAACTACTAACGTTTGAGTAGAATGAAAATCTCAGAGAGTCCTTGGAGATACCTGTCTCATTAACTTCAGTATGGATTTTGTCAGCATGAAGACTGTATGATTAGGCATTAAATTAATTTGATAAGAAGCTTAGGTAAAATTAGATTTTGCATGGGCTTTAGTTTTGCAGTGTTTTTTTTTTTGAGGGTGATGGGGCCATTTATAAGAGTTATGTGGATTTCAAAATGGATGGAAAGGATGTGCAAATTAAAGAATTTTATCATAAAGTAATTTGCATATATTCTTTCAAGCAATCACTAAATAGTAGCATATATTACTGATTCAACAAGGTATTAGTTAATTTTAAGCCTTCAGAAGAAACAAATCAGTCTTTTCTATTTTCTATCTCTTAAAAATTCTGCCTATATTTGAAACCTACACATCTCAAAAGTGTATAGTTTATTGATGATGCATTGAAAAATTATTATACTTCACATAGTTGTTTATTCTCAATAAGGGGTCATTTTAATAAATACAATTAATTGATTATAACATTAAAAGTAGCATAAGTTAACTACTTAAATAGCATGATCACAAAATTTGGTAAGATTCATAGAAAATAGATTATTCAGGGAATAATCCCTACCTTCAAGTAGCAAAATATTTAAGACACAATGAGTTTTGTGTATTTAATAGCTTTGATTTCAATATAATTAGCTAATTGTGCTTTTAAATGGCTTTGTTATGAAATATTTGCAAAATTCTAGAGTATGTAGTGTTCACCTCCTGAGAGCTGACATACACTAGGTGGAACCCACCACCATGTAAGGCAGCCATTTTGTATGTATAAGAATTTCCTTATTGATAAATTGAGAGAAAACAGAGGATCTGTTTTTGTATGTACGTTCCAGTAAGTTGAGGTCCTCAGGGATACAGACACAAATAGCAGAGAACTGGAACAGCTTACTAGAGCATCCATTTCCAAGACAAATTTTCCACTCAGCTGTTTGTGTGGAGAACGGGGTAAACTGGAACTGGCAGAAGATCGCCTTCACATATAATGTGTGCTACAGAAGCCTTGGGAGAGTTTAGTGGTTTATATCGTTCTCAGAAGCACAGTCTTTTCTGATTTAGTCTCAGAAGTCCAGTAGCATCCCTGCTTCTTCTTTTTGGGTGGAAGCTCTCACCACTCATTCATAATTAAAGGTATGAGCACTCGGACCTTCTCTTTGTTGGAAAACTGTTAAAAACTTGAAGCCACATTTTAAAAGTTCTTCACTGGGCAAGTACAATTTTGCATGTTGCTTTCCCCCTTAAAATTATACCATAAAAATAAAACATCTTCCTTGTAAATATCGTTTGAATTCCCATTCAACAAGATTTAGTTCTCCTAACCAAATTCTTCACTGTGGATGTACATATCACATTACAGTGCTATTGGATGATTTAGGAAGGAAAAAGTTAGTGTCTGTTTATACAAGAGATATCTTCATGAGTAGAAATCATGAGAGCATAAAAATACTACATAGCTGCTTAGCTGGGTAAAATTTTTCTGAAAGAACATCTGCATGTACTAATACATCTTTTAGCATTTCATTGAAAGTTACAGGGCATATTTAGTTTCATAAAAGAATGGTAGATCTTGTATGTTTATTTTAGCAAGTGGCATCCTATATCTCAGAACTACTAAACTGAAAAAATTATGCTACATCAGCCAATTCAAATTTGTATCTACAACTTTGTTGACGGCCAATAAAACAAAAAAGTTTATCCATTTTGCTTAGGGCTTGTAAACCCTATTTATTGAAAGTAGAGTTCAGAGATTGGCTTTTTCCTTTTGGATATGGTTTGTATCAATTTCATTTCAGGACATCAAATGTTGTGTCAGTAAAACTGACTTATAGAAGAAAAATATGTTGTTCACTAAGTTATAAACAATTCCTAAATGAAGGAATATTCCGGCACTAAAATTAGTTGCTTACATTTAGATTCTTTTTTGTTAGATCTGCATATATGTCTAGTTTTGAAAAGCTTGCAGTTAGTAAAAGAAGCTCCTATTTAGAGATGTTAAATATGGTAATACATGTATGTAATATATTAATTAAATTTTTTGCAATAGTATTTAAGATATGATCACAACATTTTTTTTTTTTTTTTTTGGTTTTTCTCCAGTACCTGGAACCGAACTCACGACCTTGCGCATGCCAGGCGGGATCACAACATATGGTAATGTATAGTTTATAAAATATTTATTATGCTAAAATTTTCCATTTTCCTCTCTCATAATACTTCCTCTAGCTTTGAACACTTTTTTCATTGTTCTTACCACTTTCTGAAGCAGGTCTAGAAATTTTCCTTCTTAAGAATCTTTTTGTAGCTGCTTTGATGTCCTGAATTGATGCAAACTGTTTACAGCAAGCCAGATGTATTGACACATACCTGTAATCCCAGCACTTGGGAGGCTTAGGCAGGCGATCACCATGAGTTTAAGGCCAGCCTGAGCTACATAAATGAGTTCAAGTCTAGCTTTCACTACACAGTGAGACCCTGTCTCAAAAAGCAAAAACAAAATGATCACAGCGATTTATGTTAAATAAAATCATTGTGATGCAATCCACCCACCTTATTCACAGAATCTAGCAACATGCAACTTTGGAGTCTTTGCAAAGTCAAAATTACCATGAACAAGAAACACTTCATATAGATTCAGGACATGAAGACAACAACAACAGCAAAAATAAAGACAGTCACAAATAAATTCCAGATTAGCTTCAGAAAGTGTCAAGTAGGGTGAGGTAGGTGTGTGTGAAGTGATGGCATAGTCTGAGGGAAGATTAATGGTAATGTGTCTTTTAGTGGGATAAATTTTTAATTGGACAAAAACCTTATTTTCCAGTCGTACCTCATATGTCATAACTGGTGGACACTAAGGTAACAAAAAAAAATAAGTTCCTAAATTGGAACTAGTTTAATGGATCCTTCTCCAAATAGTTCATGTTCTTGCAATCTACTTTAGGAATGTTACTATTATCTTGACATAGTTCATTCTCATTCTCCTTATATAGCCAGTTAAGGGGTTATGGTATTTTTCCTCTTAAGACATATTTTATTTTTCCTCTTAAGACATATTTTTAAGACATATAATAAATATATTTATATATCACTGCAACATATAAAGGGTTCTAAACTTGTGAAGCTGTGCTGTCCAAACCATATAAGAAAGAGAAAAATCTGTCTTTGCAAAATTTCTTGATTTCATCCATCCACTCTACACTAACAGCCAAAACTTTTCCATTAACCCCCTCATTATAAAAATGTACAATAAACTTCTTTAAATGCCTTCATTTATATGTTATCCAACCATTGTACCTTTCTGAGATTCACGGTAATCCAATGTAAATTATGTTTTCATAATTTAGTTCCTTCACTTCTGTACCTGTGCTTTCTCTTCTACCTTGTTTTGGAATCTCTGCTTAAATCAGATCTGATAAGCAGATGCTTTATGCATGTTGTGGTTCAAAATTTTAACATACCAAATTCATTCTTAATTTGAAAGCTTCCAGATAAGTTCATCTTTTTAAAGATGTTGTTCTGTCAGAAAATGACGAGGCATACACCAAATCACATAGTGAATTTAATGTAATTCTAGTCTTATTAACTCACTTCTCAAATGTTAGGCTAGAATATAATAGTAACAGTTTTTGGGTGGACACCATATGCTGATGACTATTTTAAAAAACATTTTTACATATGTTATCTGTTTTGTTCAAACAACGTACTCTCACAATTTATGCCGTTATCATCTACTTTTTTTAGATAAGGAAACTAAATACAAAATCTTAATAGTTTCTGCCCACATTGTAGTATCAGCACCAGTAAGTAGCAGGGTTGAGATTCCAGTTCAGCAGGCCTGGCTCTTCGGAGTACTCCCAGTCAGTAAACTTCATCACAAATACGAAAAACAAAAATAATCACAAAAAGATGATCTAGGGCCGGGGATATAGCTCAGCAGCACAGAGTCTGCTTAGGAAGTAAAGGTCCTGATTTCAATTTCTGGCACAAAAAAAAAAAAAAAGATGATCCAAAAGGCCGTGAAACTACACAGATACTAAAAATGAAAAGAAAGTTTCATTTAATCACTTACATTTATTGGAGTGTCTGTTACGTATCAGCTAACATTAAAAAATAAAAGGTATTCATAAACATAGCCAGCCTCCCTGATCTCATGCAGCTTAAAAATTACAGAGCAATGGAACAGAAAACCCATGCAAGAGCAAAGTACACAGATACCCTTCAACAGGACATGTTTTAGAAGTTCTGAGCACAGTACTAGTTGGATGGTTCAGTCTCATTTTAATGAACATGGCCACAACCAAGGACATTTTGTAAAAAGTTTTTTAAGAGTGGGGAAAAATTAGAAGCAACTTTCCCCCATTTTACTTAAATAGAGACTTACTAGCTGGAATTAATATCAAGTTCTGATTTTTCTTGAGTAAAAATAGTACTTATTTTACTCAGAAGGTAACCCATGTTCGTCACACATTTTATGTTCAATAATTATTCACACAATGAATTATTCATTTGGTTGCATTATATATATATAAATTATATATATAGTACGAAAATGTATATTTTTCTACAACCTTCAATGTATGTTTAACAACCTCTAGTTAAACTTTTCATAATGTTCACCTATCTTTGGGGTGTTATGATCAGTTTTTTCATTGAAAAGTACTTCAACATATACATGAACAAGAAAACTGGAAGAAACCCTGTGTAGGAACTGTTTCATTTTTTAAAATCAGGACAATGTCAGTCAGTATAGCTTTAGATATTGTTTTAGGCCAAAAGTTACTTGACTTCATAATTAGAAATTTATTGTTGATAAAATTAATGACCTTTGAAAACTTTCTGAGGTTTAAAAAGTTTTCCAGGGATTTGGGGCAACATAAAAATAAAACCTTAGAAAGATAATAGAAAATTAGTTCCTTCCATTAAGATATATAAGACAATCATGTATTATGAATCACACACAATTTTTCTTAAATAATTGTAGCATATATAGCGATTAATTTTTACAAACTTTACTAATTTTATTTATTTTCCTCTCCAATTTTTTATTTCACTATAATTTTTAATTAAGAATATTTAACATGACTTGGGGAGAATTTAATGAATGGTGATACAAATAATATGAGAAGTTAAAGAACTTACAGAAAAAAACATATTAAATTTTAAAACATGTAAGATTTCTTTTTAAATTAAGAGAATTGAAAACCATGAAAACATACCTACCGAAAGCTGTCAGCATCACAGACTTTGTAGCCTGAGACAAATGCATTCTTAGAGGAAAAGCTATTCTAAAGATGTGATCCTCTAAGTCTGAATATGTGTTCAACCAATATTTCCTGATTATTTGAAAGATTTGTTTCAATCTTGTTTTTGATTAGTGTGTATTGAATGAATAGAAAATAACCTCTTTCTCCCTTATTTTCTTAATTTCTTATGTAAATAAATAAGGTTACTCGTTGAGCTAAAGGTACATCATGGGTTTACTTAGAATGAATGTAGTCTTCAAGAATCCTTTGTGTCTCAGTGCCAAGCCAAGCACTCAGTAGAGCTGTGATTGTGTAGTTGAACTTCATAATTGCACTTTTAGTCACAAGAGTATATGATTTGAGCTGGCTGTCAATATATTCTTACTCTTGTTCATGCACTTGGAATATGCACTTGAATGAATATGCTGACTATATGGTAACTATAAAATAGTGAGTATAGAAAGACCCAAGAGTAATGAATTTTTTTGCATTTATTTACCAAACACATAAATTATACTTACTAAATGTCAAATACTACATTAAGGTTATTCAAACAGTAATATTTCTAATCTCCATAAAAGTTGAATGTAGTAGATGATATTGTTCATAAAACTGAGAGATCAGAGTTGGTAACTTATCCCAGGTCACAGTTACTAAGTAGTAGAGTTATGGCTTACAAAGAGAATCATGTTCCAGAGTTTGTGCCCTTACTCCATAGTGCTATACTAATCCCCTTGAAAACAACGATATCAAATACATTATAGATAAAAAATTTTATTACCTATTAGTAAGGTTAAATTAATTATAATATCTAGCAGAGACCAGGCATCATTGTCTATCTTTCAATGGTGAAAGATAATGTCAGTGTTGATATATTTAATAATGACCAAATTTATTAAATATTTAGTATGTGACAACTACTGTTCTAGCTCTTTTTACCATCCCTTAGTTATATCTTTATGACAAAGATTCTTTTACCACTTCAAATCTACACATTAAAAAAATCCACTCTTAGATGTTAATTTGTCCAAAGTAACGCCTTAATCACTTTCCTTGTCACTAAGACCAACTACCTCACACACAATTTAAAAGGAAGAGAAGCTTATTTGGCTACGGTTTCAAAAGCTTTAGTCCATAATGGGCCAGGCTCAAACACAGAAACAGCATGGTAGAAGGGCTTGAAATAGAGAAAAGATACTCCTATTATAGCAGCCAGAAAGCAGGGAGAGAAGGGAGAACCCAAGGAGGAAGATGTATCCCTCCAGGTCACACCCTCAGAGACCCGCCTTCACCCAGGCCTGAATTTCAAACAGCACATCAATCATAGTATAGTACAATTCTTTACCTTCCAAGAGCCCTACTTCTGAACACATGAGGCTCTCAGGGAACAGTCTAGATCCAAACCATAACATTCTTCCTCTAGATCCCTAAACTCATGTCCATCTCATTATGAGAAATGTGTGTAGTTCATCTTTAAGTGTTGCTAAAGTTTTAATAGTGCCAGCACTGATGAAAAGTCGAAGTTGAAAGTCTCCTCTGAGATTCAAGGCAAACTCACAGTTATGAATCCTGGTAAAAATCAAAAAATAAGTTAAATTCTTGCCACATACAATGGCACAAGGAAAACAGTGAGAAACTTCAGAAAAAAGGAATAAGAGGAAAGAAAAAATTGGATCAAACAAGACCAAACTCTAGAAGGACAAACATCAAACCCCATAGCTCTATGTATAACTTCCAAGGCATAGTATAGCAACAAGGACTTGGGCAGCCCTTCCCGTACAGCATTGCAGGTTGTCACTTTCTTAACCTCTCTCTTGGGTTGGATCTGCTCACTGCCTGCAGCTTTCCTCAGATGTGCCACATTCTTGGATTTTCCAACAGCCTAAGATCTCCACTCCACTTTCCACTTCACTCTCTCAGTTTCATGAAGTGATCTCTCAGAGACACTTGCCTGGCCTTCCTGGCCTTATTCTGAAATCTGAATGAAATGTCCTTGGTCCCAACATTCTTGTGTTCTGCATACCTGTTAAAGTAGTAGCATATGGATCATGCCAAACTCAGCCACCAGTTTAAGTGGGAACTGGGCCCCTGAACCAATGCTGAGGCCATTGAGTACCTGGTTGGCTGAGTACTAAGAACCAATTTCAGAGGAACTCATTGTCTAGGCAACCATTTTCCAGAAGGGTGCCTTGGGATTCTCTTCTTTTTCTATTTTAAAGAGAAAAAAGACAAATAAACAATGAAACTGAGTTTCAAAACATATTTAGTAAGACAGTATTGTTGTTTTACAATTAGTTGTTTTACAATCAGAATACAAGATATAGGCATGATATCTTATGTAAACAATGGTAGTACAAAACATCCTTCTCAAGGAACTGAGAGAAGCTAGCTGTAAAGCTATCTTGTGTACACGTATTTTTATTTTTCCCTTTCTTCCTTTCCCCTTTCCCCTTCTTCTTAAACCAAAATTTTTCACTTTTGTGCCTTTGAATCTGTAATGGTCTGGGTCTTGAGATTTCTTGAGAAGCCCTCAAATTGTCTTTCTTATTATCTTGATGCAAATTATTTGGCTTCTTTTTAATGCTGATCTTTTGAGTTCTCTTTTGCTTCAACTTTGCAGGCAAATTCTTTATGCTTAAATTGACAACTTTTTAAAAGGACATTTTGCTCTTCTCTCTCTAGATCTGAGTAAATGCTGGCAGTAGGGCCCGTGTCTGAACAATGAGCTGCTTTGAAATTCTCTTCACCAGATTACTTATTCCACTATCCTTGATCTCAGTCTCCCACAAAGTCTCAGGACATGCAAAACCCAATGACAGATGTCCTTCCAGAGAAAAACACACATAGTCTCAAGTTCAAATGCCACTGGGGTCCTCCTTCCGAGCAGAAACCTCCTAAACCTAGCCTTCTCCTTCTGTCTTTCTGTGAGCATTCTGGTCTTGTAAGATCTGTGAGAATGCTCCATCTAGCTCACTTGTACCATACTAAAGTTTCCTTAACGGGTATCTCTAAACCTTTCCAAGCCCATCCCACAGCCACGTCTCAAAGGTTGCTAGACCACATGACAAGTGTGGGCACAGAATCCACCCTTCCAGTGAAGTCATTTTCGTTATTGCTGAAACAAAGTACTCAACACTCACAATGTAAAGTAGAAGTTTATTTTGGCCCACACTACCAAAACTTTCAGTCCATGATTGTCATGGTGAAGGACCCACCATAGAGTAAAGTTGCTCTAGTCACGGTGGCCAGAGGCCAGAGAGAGAAACAGGATGCTAGGCAAGGAGCTATAGTCTTCCAGGTCACAGCACTAGTGACCCACCTCCACCCAGGACCCACCTTCCACCAACAAGTGGGCTACAGTGCTGCCATTATCCATTCAGCTTCAGAAGCCCCACCTCTGAACATATAAGGCATTTATTGTACATTTTTGATCCAAACCATAGCAGTTGTATAAATTATAAATGTTAGAGTGGGATTCCAATCTATGATGTCACACCCAAGGGATGGCTGGTCAACATAATTCATTTACATTTTTGACATTGTCAATCCCGTAACAATTGATTATCCAATTTGTCCTACAATTACTTCAAAATTTTAGCTAAAATGTACCCTCTAAAGGATCATAAAGATAAGTGTACAAAAATACTATAGTTATATATTACAGTACATGTAAACAAATATATGCAGTTTTTTCCATTGGTCAATTGAAAGGACCGGAAAAATTTCCATTTGAGAGTTACTATTGTTTAAAACAGAAGCCACTATTTTTGCTCCCGTTGTTGTTGCATATCCACCTCTTTAAGAAATAATGTAATAGACAACAAAATAAAGATCACTAACTGTACAACTGATTTATCTTTCAGTTATTCCCCCCAAATTTATTGGATTATTTTTAGAAAGCCACAGTTGCATAGTTGAATGTGACTCCTTACTCAAATTGATAATTTTCCTTATTTTTAATCATAAATGATTTTTTACAACTATCGTCTTTTAGAGTCACGAATATACCTCAGTGGCACAAGAGCCTGCCTGGCAAATACAAGATCCTGAGTTTGATTCCTGGTACCAAAAAACAATAACAACAACAACAACAATAGCAAAAACCTATAGTCTTTTATTTGAATTAGTATGAAGATTTAAGATTTTTGTGTCAGTCTCAGTATTTGTTCCTCCCTCACAGAAAAAAATTATTACAGAGCTCCCAGTTTAACATGCTTCTTTAAAGTGAACACCATCTCTTTAACAGGAATGCGCGAAGACAAACAGCTAATAATCCTATTCTTTTCCTCATAAATTTAATCTTAGACATAATGTAGAATACAAAATTTGTTTCCTAAATTAATGGCATTTTAAGAAAAACATGTTGTTTTGTGAAGTGGTAACAAACTCTGTAGGGTATTTTACATTCATGCATAAGAGAAAGCTGTCATATTTACGATTTTGTTTTCGTAGGACAAACTACATTGTTTAATCATGTGTGTGTGCATGTTTGTGCGTGTGTGTGCATGTGTGCTAATGAATTTTCCTGCCTATGCCAGTGCCACAACATAGAATCTCTAAAACACTCTAAAACAGTTCATGTGAGTCATCCTAAAACCGTCACTCACATAAATTTTAAGTAAATGTAAGCTATCTGTCACCCCTTTATTTCTGCGTAACTCTCGGCATTAGCCAAAATATCTTTTCCCCTTTTAAACATAGTCATCACTTCCTGTGAACATATTAATTTTTCATGAACAGATTCAAAGAAATTATTTTAACTTACATTTAATGGAAGCTCCATAGCTTCAATTCAAACTAAGTAATTCACATTTATAGTCCAAATCTTCATAATAAGCAATTGGGAAAAAAAATGAAAGTAAGATAAAACTTTACATCTGATCTTCAGGACTACAAATACTGCACTGAAATAAATAAATAAATAAATAAATAAATACCCAAATAAATAAATAAATAGATAGATAGATAGATGCCGCAGAGGCAAAGGAAAACTAAATGGTTTTCCTACTCTCACTCTCTCAGTAAAGCACAGATCACTTCTGTAGCCACATGCATGGAATTTTCCTCCTATAAACCAAGCAATTCTCCCACTGTTACTAAATGAGTGCCCTAGTGAGCCAGTCAGATTCTGACACTATCTGTTTGAAGAGACTCAGATCCCACTAGGGTAGAGCTTTTTGGGGATTGACCTCCACTTTACATGCTAATGGCAAGTAGTGTTTGGTGTCTATATTTCTAACTGAAAGTCTATTAAATCTACCCCTACCATGGATTCAGTTATTTTGCTAACTCCAAGAACTCATTGAAATGCTTTCTCATGTGTATTTGTATACTACAAAAGCTACTGCAAAAGATAAAGATGAACAGCCAGATGGAGGAGATGGTAAATTTTGAGGGAAGAAAGGTGGAGTTTCCATGCCCTCTCCTGGCAAGGTATCTTCCAGGCAAGCCCAAGTGTTGATCTTTCTGGAAAAAGTATGAGCCCCGCCATTCTGGGATTTAATGGAGGCCTCACCGCGCATGTATAAATTATTAGATCATTGCCCATTGGTAATTAACTCACCCTTTCATCCCTTTTTCTCCTTGTTGTGTCATATGTCTGAAAGTCCCAGTTCCCTAATCAGTGCCTTGCGCTTTCAGCTGACAAGATCCAGTTCTGAAGCCTTTGGGGAGTCCCCAGCCACCAATTACTTCACTGGATAAAGCACTCTGGTGATTCCACTGGTGGCAGCTCTTTGACAGGAAGAAGAAAATCTATAATTATTAAATCACTGTAGCACAAATATATATACATGCATATATATTACATTATATATAATATATTAAATATTGCAGTTTAGAAAAACAGAAGCTATTGATGTTTTAATGGGCAAAAAATTAGAGTTAGGTGGTAATAAGCCATGAACAGGTTAGATCTAAATTTTTACAAGAGAATATTCTCACAATCCTTAGGTCTTCATTCTTATACAAAAGTAACAGAAGGTTTGGAATATGGTCTTGTATTGGATAAATATATTTTTTGCAAAGTATGACAATCACTTATACATCTGGTTTCCTAGGAGAAACCCATCTACCTTCTTAAAATGTCGAGGGTGATATACTTTGTCTAGAATATGTGAAAAAGCTTGCTTATTACGGAGAAGAGCTGCAGCAAGCTGCATTTCTGAAATGCTTGTGATTATGAGACCTTTTGGAATTTACAGAGCCTTACTTGTCGTTAAAATGAAATAAGGATCTGCATCACAAGACAGCAGGCCCTGAGGACAGTAATATGCAGGATAATATAGCGCACTTCTTTAGGGAGTTATACACGGAGTTCCCAAAATAAACCCGATTGGGAGCAGTGAGCCTTGCCAGTTTTTCAAAAATCATAGAAAATAAGTTACTTCCCTCAACTATTCTATAAAACAATCATTTATAAAAACAGAAACAATGTCCCCAAGTGAACATATTTTCTCTTCAAAATTCTGCAAGTTGTAGGATGGGGCTAGGGCTTGGGGAAATAAATGAGAGGTTTTCATTTTTGTTTGGTTTTGAAAGTAGTAAATGTTTAAGCCATCTATTCAGGCCTAATATCTGAAACATGAGTTTAACATAAATTTGCATGTGGATACATTTTTAATATCTGGGTTGACACACTGTGCTTTTGGATAAGTACGGCAAAGGTGTGAGATAATATTTTTAATAGTGTAGTAATCAAATGTGTCTTTTGTTTTGTTTTAGTATTAAGGATTGAACCCAGGTCTTTCTTACTGAACTACATTTTCAGGATACACCCCTCTACTTCTTTTTTATGATAAGGTCTCATTAAGTCCCTATGTTATTCAGGCTATAATCAAATCTGTGAAACTCCTGTCATGTCCTCCCAGATGCTGGGATAAGAGGCATGTGCCACCAAGCTCAGCTTAGTAAGGGACTTCTTCAACTAGGGCATATTGAGTTTTGGAAAGCTCACAAATATCTAAAATTGTATTCTAGGTTGTGTATATATGAATGTCTTCTGAATGTCTACAAGTTTGTTCAGCTTTTTAAGCATCTTTTACTATAAAATGTCCAGGTTCTTGTCTCTAGAAATTATGATGAATATGTTAATTGCATGTTAAACATTTTGGTAGTTAACACATGTGCTTAATAGAATCTTCACTTATTTTACTGAGTTATCATAATTACCTCCAGAACCTTATAGTGTTTCTGCGTTCATAACTTAATGCTTCATGTAAGCTTTGAAAATAAAATTCCACCTGATATGTGCTGGGTTCCTAGGATTAGTTTCTGTTTTCATACAGAACCAATTCCATTACTATGTCTCCCGTTGTCTCTGGCATCCTGTACAGGGAGCACGACTTTTGCAGCTGAGTGGAATCCAGAGTTTCCACTTCTGGATAAAACTCTCGAGAGCAGCAGTCATTACCTGTGCTACCTCGATGACGTAATTTGGTCATTTTGTCTCTATTTCTCCATGTATAAAGTTGGAATAAAATCAGTATACATTTTATAGTTATACTCAGAGTTTGAAGACATAGTTACATGAAGATCTGAGGAACATATATAGCCCACTGTAAATGTGAGCTGTAATAACTTCTAATGCATATCACTAGTATATGCCAGGTGTGTCCCTACACACTTTACTTTAATTTCTGTAACCCCCGTGACAGTGCAATGACGTTATAACCATTTTGCAAATGGAAAAACTCAGTCATGAGAAAATCATTGAATGTGTCCAGGAATACATAGGTGATAGTTGGCAGAGTCAGTTCAGACCCAGAATAAATACCCCATTGGCTGTACATAATATATTATACCACTACAGCTTTTCTGTATTATTATTATTAGTGCTATTATCTTTATTATTATTATTGCTATTGTGCTTTTAAAACATTCACTGTTTAGCCTGCTTATTATAATTGACAAACTTGGAGGAAATCAAGTATGAGAATTCTTAGAATAGACAATACATTGCTGAGGAGTACATTTGGAGAACTGCTATATTTTTTTGTTTTTTTTTTTTTTTTTTTTTTTTTGCCTCAGGAGGTAGTAAATGTTATTTAGTGTTGTTTGTAGGATGTTAATACCAAATTATTTTTCTAAAAAAGAATAGATTCATATTCCTATCCAATGTATAAACATTTATATGGAATGAAATAAGTAATAGGGTCAGAGCCATATTAATGGTAAAGGAAAGTTCAATGTAAGACTAATGAGAGATAATTACCAGTTATTTGCAGAACTTATCTAGAGACAGTGTACAACATTAGCCAAAGATAGAACTGCACTGCCTCCTAATCTAGTATTTTAATCACTACATGAAATGGACCTACTTTGCAGAAAATAATGAGTATGTTGATAAACGAAGAAAACATTTCTGGGTCTTAACTCAGACAAAATTTGTGCTGAAATGATCAATTTCATCTACAGGTGTAGAATTGTAAATTATACATTGCTTTTTTAGCAGCTCTTTCAGCAATAAAGCAAGGTGAAATACATAACACACTGGCTTATAAAGGATTAGAAAAAATGCACAGATTAAATATGTTTAAGATCTGCCTGTGATTAATGAATCCAGAGTAAAATCTATAATACTGTAATGATTACTTGGAAGAAAAATAATGTGAATACACAATGAAAAAATATGTTGTTATTCATTGTTTTATGATAATCATCTTACCCATACCAAATACGCCCACATAGTGAGTCCATTAAAATAAACTGTCTCCAGTGCCACACACAGAATTTAACAACGTTTGTGGCGTTATAACATTCTTCTATTTCACAATTGCCCTGCCAAAATTTTTGTAGCATGTAATGTAGTTCCAAAAGATAAGCCTGGTTCTCTGGGTGGTCACTGATGATAACACAGTAAAACCTCAGTTCCCGAACGCATCTGTGAACACAAACAAACAGAAGCATTTCGTAAAGGTTTGCTTCTGTGCACGAACTCCGCGCTGGATGATGAACACGACCATGGCTATCTTCTCTGCATGAACATGAACACAGCCCAGAATCGTGGAACGAATCTTCTCCAGATTCGGGGAACAAGTCAAGATGATGAATCAAACAGATTAAGTTCGTGAGCTGAGGTACTGGTGCCTGGATTCTTGAGTTTAATTGATTCTGTGATTCTGGGAAAGATGGTTGCACTCATATTTGTGCAGAGAAGATGGCCGTGGTCATATTTATCACCTGGTATAGAGTCTGGAAATGGAAGCAAAATTTTCTTGAATCTTTCATTTGAGAACCAAATTGTTCACCAACAGAAGTGTTCATGAACCCAGGTATTACTGTATATATAATAAAGTGAAATAACATA
>NW_004955422.1:8918509-8958089 GCF_000276665.1 Chinchilla lanigera | reverse complement strand
ATATAATAATTATATTTGTTATATTTTGAAATAGACAAAATCATTAAGATACTTATAATTCTATATTAAGTAACACATAAAATGAGTAAACATATTACACAGATGTAATATAAATGTTAATATATCTATGTGTTGCATTCCAGCCATAAAAATGTGAGGTTTTTGTTCTGATATGACCTGCTTCATTAAATTTTCCTTTCTTCACCCCATATTTCCTTGTGGCTATTGCTCCCTTCCCCATTTTATGCAGGTTTGAATAATGTCTTCTTGAAAGTACTGTTTTCTCAGGAAGGTCCCATACTGTCAGATTTCATCATCTACTTGGATTGAATCATCTGGAAATGGCAGATTTAGTTGTTTGTTCTGTTCTCTTGAAACTACTGTTTTCATGTGATTTCACTTGATCAGCTATAGAGATGTAAATGGCTCCACCGGAAACCTCTTGTGATAAGAGGTAGGGCATTTGAAGGTGACTGGTGTCATACTTATCCATGGATGAGCCCACGGAGGAGCCCATTTCTAAATATACCTTTAGGAAGCCGAGGGTGGTTGGAAGAGGCTGTTCTCGGTGCATGATCTAGAAGGATACAGCCCTCTCTCTGGCTCCTACTTTCACCCTCTGCACAAACTGCCATGATTTAAGCAGTATTCCTCTGCTATGCTCCTCCGAGACCTTTGGACCTTGGAGCCAGATGATCATGGAATGTAACTAAGTGAGGAAAATACACAGCTCCTCTTTTACATTGCAGGTGTCTGATATTTTGATGGGGGATGTGAGTAAGAAACTAGCTCAATGATTAGTTCTTAGGTCTTATCTGAGAACTCAGTCACTTGGAAGCATTAAAAAATTTATCCTGCTCCCTTCCTTTCTCCTGGCCAGTTGAGAACCTGCTTTTCCATCTCTGTTAGGGATTCCTCTCCACTCATCTCAATAATATTAGAGTGACCTTAAAGTTCTAGTCTTCCCTTGTTTTGCTTTCTCTAACTCACACCATTTGTTCTACATCTAATCTGAAGTAACTGCTATGTGTCAGGCACAGTTAAAAAGGTCCTGGATACAAAGCAGTGAACAAAGTGGACAGAATCTCTGTCCTACATGCTGCCATTCTAATGGACAGAAAGACAAAAATAAATAAGATGAAACAGCAAATCAAAGAGGTGTACAGTTAGTGTTAAATGAATTCCTTTTTTTTTCCCCCTCCGGTACCTTGAATTGAACTCATGACCTTGTGCTTGCCAGGCAGGCGCTGTGTCACTGAGCTAAATCCCCAGCCCCAAATTCCCAATATTGAATCATTACATTGACATTTTATTGTCAAAGTAATATTCTAATATTCTCAGCACTGAATTTGAGTTGTACAATAAATTATATAAAGCTCTTAAAAATAATAGGATATATCTGATCTAATAAGCATTAAGATAAAGAACAGGTATAAATAAACTTTAGGAAAATTAAAAATAAAGCAAAACATGACAAAATTTTTCCTCTTCTTGAAATCAGTTAATTTTAGTACTTCTAATAAATAATTATAATAATAAAATGCACTGCAATGATCATATCAGTGCTTTATTATAGGAACCAGCCTATGAGTTTATCCCCAACCAGGGAGAAAATAAGGATGAAAGACGAGACACAGATAATTTTCAAAGAGGGGCAGGGAGCTCTTTGCCTCTAGTGGACAAAAAGCCCTGAGCGTTTGGTTCATCTTGCTTTCAAGATAAACTTAAACAGAGGGCAAGCAATTAGGATAGCATAACATTCTCTGTCTTCTGTTATCTATAATATGTGCCCAACTAAACAACCGGATGTTGCCAAAGGAGCACAGCTTGCTGTTTTTCTCCTTTGTGCTTGCAGAGAAAGTCAGTTAGGCCTTGGTCCTCACTCTGGTCTCTTACACTTTATTTTTCATTATGGCATCATTTGTTACCTTTGGTATGATGGTGTGTTGTTTATCAGTTAAATTGAAGGATCACATAATGTCACTTTTCTAGTGCAGTTGCTTCAATATCACACTTAAAGTCGGTTCCTTGGCATGGTCTATAAGGTCCCATGTGATCTGGCCTTGTCGTTTACCCTTTAGTACCTTGTTGACCACTCATTATCTTGCCCATTGTGATGCGGCCAAACCAATGGCTTGCGGTTCCTAACTATGCCCAATATGTTCTTAGTGAAACAAGCTCTTTCTCTCTTTTATTTTTGAATTCTAGTGGAGCATTCCTCCCACAGCTACGTGGATTGCTTCTTTATTTGAGTTCTTGCTCAAATATCCCCTTCATGGAAAAGCTCACTGGTGCTGATTTTTAGTTTTTATTCAATTGTAATTTTTATTAGTATACATTTTTAGTACATAATCATCATGTTCCTCATGTGGAGTTGGTACATGTAATGAAACATCTCAGTTTTGTTTCCTTCCCCTTCCCTACCTACCCCTCCCTCCATCTTTTGGTCTTCTGCTTTGTAAAAGGTCTTTCTTCCTATTTCTCACTATCTATCTTTTACTTTGCTCTTTATATTTTGCGTTATTCATATAAGAGAAACCATGCAATATTTAAGCTTGTTTGTCTGATGTATTTCACTCAACATTATGGTCTCCAAGTGTTTCCATTTTCTTACATATGACTCCAGTTTCAGTTCTTCAGTACTCAAGTACACAGTAGTACTCCATTGTGTATAAATACCACATTTTCCTTTATCCATTCATCTGCTGATGGACCTGTAGGCCACTTCCAAGATTTAGCTATTAAAATGACAGACTTCACTACTCTCTGGGCTTTTATAACCTTATTATTCTCTAGTATTTTTTTACTTTTTGTTTTTCTTTATAGAAATTGTCATCATTCCATTATATGCCTGATTATTTGAATGATTTTTATTTCTACTCCACTACAATTTGATCCACATGAGAGGAGGACTTTTGTTTGCTGTATCACTGTCTCCCTGCACGTGGACATCTCGTAAACCACACATGGTGTTCGCTAGATGTTTGTTGAATATGTGAATAACTTTGCAGTGATGGAGTTCCTTGCAAAGGTCCCAAACTTATTCACTGGATTTCCTCATCAGGGGTTAAAATGTCATGGCAAAAATGGCATTTTGGTAGACTCAGAGTGAAATACTGTCACGATACCAATTAAATTATTTGCAAATTTCTAATTACATTTCACATATAGATTCACTTTTCTTGATTCTTTTTATAATGTAGAAGATTTCGCATCCAGAACTATAATCTTGATACAGACCTATAATCTCGGTAATCATCTTCTGGAACTAAGAAGTCACTCATCATGGAAGTAATCCCTTGAATTGGAAAGAGTTTCTGCTACTTTCTATTTTCTGTGCCCCTGAAAATGGTTCAATTATCATTCATAAATTATCTTTCCCATTGTGTTTGTAAAGATGGTCCATGTTGTTCAGTACATGACCTGCTTAGTTCCCACTGTGATTTATTCAGATGAGAATTCCATGAGTTAGTAAAGATGATTTCATTGTTGGCTCTGGTCTTCTATGCACATACGCCTCTTAGACATTTACTGCAAGAGGTGCCTCTTTAAGAGATGAAAGAACTCATATCATATCTGAGGTCCTATCTATTAATTTCTCTACATAGTGACCTATATTTCAATACAATTTACACACTGTATGGATTCAAATGTCTTTCATCCTGAATTATAATTGAGTGACTTTTTGTAGGTTAATTACAGAGCTCAGTGTGTTACTTGCCCGTGTTTGTTGTTTAGTGTTGTACTGGACACTGATGTAGAATTAGATAGGATGAAGTAGAGTTCTACCTCAACTGTTTCCATTTAGAAAACTGAGCATATAGAAAAATGTACCAGCGATTATATTCAAATAATATTGTTTATTGATATTTCCAATAGAGGACTTTCATTAAAAACAGCCAAATCTATGTCTAAATGATATAGATAATAAAACATTTGCTGGAAGTTTCTGTAGTAAGTCATGGATCTGAAATGAAATATGAGAACAAGAACCAAAATAAGAAATACAATTAGAAGAAAGGAGAAATCAAGAAACTAATGATCATTTTCTACTGACTACTACCTGTAGGACGAATCAATTTCAAAATCTGGTCCTTTCTCCACTTAAAATTTAATCTCCATGGAGAATTCTACTGTATGTCATGCATTCAATAGCACTCCAGTCCAGTGAGAGCGGAGATGGCATCTTCAATTAAAGCCTACTTTTACAGGTTCCATAGTAGAAAAGTAACTTCCCAAAACAAAAGCGTGGGTTGCTACTTAAGAAATGCAAAATGGAATTTGGGTGAAAAGATAATAGATGCCATCATGTAGCAAATTTCTTTGTAGGTTTCTGACTTGTGACCCAGAAAAAATATTTTTACTAAAGCAACCAAATAAAGCACCTACCTGCATTAATTTTAAAACTTATTAAAATTAATGTTTTCACGTAAACCTCACAGACATTATTTTCTCAAACTCACATAGCTTATAAGTAGTAGAGATGCAACCACTACTCATGACTATTAATTTCTGTAATACCAAGCAACATTTTCATAGTAAATTGTACTATGTATCTTGGACAATAAATTGATTTCACAGGAATCATTGTGCATAATTTTCACAATATATTTTTGAGAATATTTTCCTCCTTCTCAAAGAAACAATGTTGGAGAGTTTGAAAAGTTAAATGATGTCCTCAGTTCCCTATAATGATCAGAAGTACAGTGGTTATGGTAGTCTCTTATTGCTGCTATAAGAAATTACCACAAAGCTAGGTAGTTTACAATAACACACAATTATTACCCTACATTTCCAGGTGTCAGAAGATTTCCCATTGTGACTGGGTCAAAATCAAGAATCAACAAGGCTGGGATTCTTTCTGGAGTCTTTAAAGTTGTGGTAGATGGACAACTGGTGGTCAACTTATAACCCCCAGCTGAACTGAGTAAGCGTAGTGCTGGGTGTGGGAGACCCACCTGGGGATTGTTGCCAGCAGCTTAAGAGGCAGAACTGGAGAAGGAGAAGGAGGCTGTGGGAACTGAAAGGCTGTTGGAGCTGGTAGAAGCTGTAGGAGCTGTTGGTTCTGTTGGAGGAGCTTGTTATGCTGGCTTTCCTGATGAACTTGGCTGTTTTCATCCTCCAAGGAGCTCGGGACTTTGTTGCCACTGAGAATAGCTTCAGTTCACTTTGTGGGAGCTCTGGTCCTCACTCTGAGCATTGCTTCCTGGCTCCGGAGGGGAAGATGGTACACAGTTCAGTCTCCTGAAAAAGCTTGCTTCATTGGCTCTCCTAGTGGGAACTCAGCTGTCTTCACCACTGGAGGAGCAGAACCTCACTGTTGCTGAGGATGGCTATGGTACCTTCCAGGGGGGCTCTGGTTCTTACTTTGAGCACCGCTTTCTGGCTCCAGTGAAGTTCCCTCAGCCTGCTTGCACAGATCCTTCATCCTGGTGTCACAGACTTCCTAGATTCCACCACTGACCTTTGGGTCTTCCCAGCGCAGGTCCGAGAAACAGGCCTGCATCAGGTGTTGTGGGCTCTGGACCCCAGATGAATTTGAGGAAGACATTGTTATGGGCTGTAGGTCTTCAGCTGGACTCATGCAGGACATTATAGTGGGATCCAGGCCCTCAGCTAGATTCCTTGGTCTATAGTTTGTGGACAGATTTCCTGCATTGTCTTGTGTATCATTCTGTGGGTGAGTATTATAAATAATCTTAAAAGATATGTGTCCTGTATTGTTTCCCCTTGCAAAAATAAACCCTTAAACCAACACAAAGGTAGAATTAGTTGTCTTACATTTTTGTCCTTCTACTTAAAAAGCCTGAAATGGTTAGAAAAAACTCTCTAATGTATCACCAATCTAGAAATGACTCTCATTTGACTCTCAATGACTCTTAATTTATAAAGATCTTTGTAATTATACTGGCTCCACTCAGATAATAAAATATAATCTCCCTATCACAGTCCTCACTGTTGGCAATCTGAGTGCTATTGGCAGCTTAAATTTCATCTAGTTTTTAACATAACATAATCATAATTTCTGAGCATTGGAAATTTGGGTGGGAGAGGGATATTATGGTTGATTACTCCGCCATCAAAAGAGGTAACTGAAATTTATCTAACAATATAGAGCTTGTATACAGTACTACATTGTGGTATCCAGTACCTTGTATACAGTACTGATGTATAGTATGGGTATACAGTACTGCTTGTGGTATACAGTACTGATACAGTAAAATAAAAACTCCCAACCTGAATGATATCTGGAATGAGTTTGTGTTCTCCAAAATCAAAGAATGAATTTTAGGAACAATGGAGGTTAAGAGCAGAATATATTTATTGAGGGAAAGAAAGCTTCTGTCCAAGAGATAGAGAGAAGAGGAGTCCAAGTGGGTTACCAGGACCCTGTCTTTTCAGGGACTTTTATAGAGCAAAACCACGAGGTGAGGTGGGTCCAAAGTTGGGGGAAAATGAACAAAACTATGGTCAGCCAATAATTGTTCAGGTAAAATTGATTAAACCGGGATCAAATGGGGAAGCGAGTCACATAGCAAGCTGGCATGAATACAGAACAGGGGCTTTTCATATAAGGGCTTGGGTCAATGACTCTTCAAGTTGTTTGCTACCTATTTAGAATATCAATCCCTGATGTTGACACCTAGGGAGGTATGTGGGTGCATTTGTTTAGTCCTTTGTCTGGAGGTCTGGCCTACAGCAAATACATGTCTTTCATGTTGGCTCTTTCTGGGCCTGGCCCTGTCTGACTGCCTATATTTCCATCTAACTCAGCTGCCTATAACCATAGAGTAACTGTAAGAAAGAGAAGAAGTTGAAGAATGCGATGAAAATTACATTAGTACATGTAGGAAGAAAAAGTAAATTTGTACTATGAACTACTACTTAGGGCACTCTCTCAGCTCAGGCTTAGAAGATGATGAAAGGACCTTAATGGTTCATCTCTACTGTTTGGCCTCTACTAGAGTGGCAGGTCTGACTCAGCTAGCGCAAGTACACAAGAAAACATATTTTTCTGACATAGAACCTAGAAAATTCCCCTTTCACATTGATCATGTTTCCTTGAATTCTATATTGTCTTGATATGATATGCTGTGAATGTAAGTACCAGTGGGATCTTCTGAGTACATTAAAGCTCACGTTTTTCTTATTCTGCTCGTGATGTCCAGAAATAATTTATGCCTAGGAAGATGATAGTGATATCAAAGCAAATGAAGCATGACCAGTATGATAAACAGACACTAAGCACAGAAATCCTGAATAGAGAAACCTGTTGTTGCTACATTTCATTTAATGATAGAAACAAGCATAGGAAATGCATTTCCTATCAACTGTATAATCAGAATTTCTTCCTAATAGATTGGTCTTTCAAAAAATATTTCACATGCTGTATTTCATTTTTGAGCCAACACTTAAATTCTTTATTTTGAAGAAATAATAATGAATACAGTTAATAAGTGGCTAAGTGAAAGATTGTTTCAGAAAACTCCTAAATTCACATTTCACTGGGACATTTAAATTGCTCATAATGTATTTCAATTTCTGAATAGTAAGAGTTTGACTTTCATAGAGGTAGGTATGGAAATCTGAAAGCAGTTTCAAACTTTCTAATAATAAAGGTGAATCTAGAACTTTTAAAAAATTAAAATGAAAGTAGTAAAGAAGGCAAAGTGTAAAAATGCTTCTTATACATTAGATGTCCAGTGAATATTTAGTCATTGATAGGCAGAGGTTAAAGTTGTACAGAATTATCATAGCTAGATATCACATAGGCCCTTTGTGAATACTTGTTACATGTATTTTTCAGAAATGGAATAAATAACAAAATATAGAACTCACCCAACTTATTACCAGTACAATGTATTTCTGTCAATGTAAAAGTAAAACAGAGATAAAAACTATATATGTAAATACACACAGTTTTCCTTTTGTATTCTAACTCTAATTTTTACTCAACTATTACATTCTATTTAATAGAAAGGCCAATTGTAACTTTTAATATCAAAGTGGATAATTTAATGTTAAAATGCCTAGTTAAGTCTAAGTTTTCATTCTTATTCTTTTTAAGGAAAAAAGTCTCCTGAACTTTCTAAATTAATCTCATAAGAAAACTGAGTAAATAGAATAATTTGGAACATCTCATAATTTTGCTTCTAGTGTCTTTATAAAGCAAGAAAAATCAATAAAAAATATTTCCAAGTTACTCTCCACAATTCATAATCTGTATTTCTGTTACATTTTCTTTTTGCTCATTTCGTGGATTGTAATGCAAAAATAAATAGGCTGGGGGAATAAAAATGGTGCAATAGTGATACACAGCAAAATTCTGTCTCTCAGAGATCCAGAATCCAGATGCCTGGAAAATAACAACGTGATGGAGAGAAAACAAGGAATAGATCTTTGGGAATTGGGAAGGAACTGACATTACACAGGAGTGGCTCTTTTGTACACAGTTAATATAACTACAGGTCCTTTCAGCCTAAAACAACATGTAAGAGTTCCCCTTGTTAACTTGATATATAATGGTGTCAGTACTTCAGCTTGTCAGAATCATTCTACTACAGCCAAAATGACTGATGTTTGTCGTCAGCTGTTCTGGGAGGCAACACTCACAAAGGGGGAATATATTCACTGTGGCACAGGGGTGTATTAGGTATAGTTTCTTCAAATGCATTAGATAGAAAATCATTTTTCCCCTCAACAAGCCTCTAAGAAAATAAAAGTACAATAGGTATTTGTTGAAAATACAGAGAACTTACCATCAATTTGATTCTGCAGCTCAGCTACAGTTTTATATTACTTAAGAATACTTTTGGGGGGGGCTGGGGATTTAGCTCAGCGGCAAAAGCGCCTGCCTGGCAAGCGCAAGGTCGTGAGCTCGGTTCCCGGTACCGGAGAAAAACCAAAAAAAAAGAATATTTTTAATTGAAAATAACACACAAATGTACACTGATTTGAAAATAAGGTTTTTTTTCTCTCTTAATACAAGGAATCAAAGCAGATGTCTACTGATAATAGATCTAAGGTTTTGTGTTTCTGCTTTGCTTTTCCTCTTGATCATAAAATAGCTGCTCTACTATGGTTATGTTTGGAATTCCAGACCAAAAAAAAAAAAGTAGAATTGTCCAACTCCATCATATTTCTGATTATGTTTTACTAGACAGAACTTCATCACCTAGCTGCTCCTAGCTGCAAAATAAGCTCTTTTGCCTCCTACATATAAATATTCAGACCACAGAAAGTCCTCTTTTGGACATTGTATGAATCACCTTGCAACATCTGCCTAAGGTTTCTTTATTCAGAAGAAAAAGTATCCCAAGCTGAAGGTGGGAATGATAAGTAGAGAAATGGATAAAAAGTAAGTGTCTTATGATGCCATATGTAGTCAAGAGCTTGTAGCCAAGTTAGAAAGCACTTCGGCAGAGGTAAGCATTTACAGCACAGTTTTCTTTGTATTACTGGGAGAGGGACTAATTAGTGAGGACGTGGGCTGCCTTTCCCACGTATTGACAGTCATATTCAGGTAAATTCTTTGCAAAATCCCATTGTTATGTCTGTTGAAATGACTCAGTGCTACTCAGCACCGCTCCCAATGGAAGGCAACAGGGACTTATTAATATCCAGGGGAAACAGAGGAAGTGAGACCATGGGAATTGCAAGAGAATTTAGGGAACAAAATGCTGGTCCTGGTATAACTTCAATCACTTGGCTTCTTTCATCTTGCCACTCCTTCTCCACTGCAGCCACAGAAAAGATGCTTTAGATGATGTCCTACATCTTAATGATAACATCTTCTAACTAACTCAAGCATACTGTTGATTTGGCTAAATAAATGTGTGGCCACAGGGAAATCACCCTGGTGAATATACTGATATTTCTGTGGTGTTTCAAGAATAAGCTGTAATATCAACTTATCTTGTGATACAGATGGCTGTGGCAGGATTATGTCACAGTGGGATTTTGGAAATGAATTATTCAACCAATAGGTTTGGACTCTAAAATGATACTGGCTTACTCCTGATAATTGACTACAACTTAATGAGAGTATTATCCAGCTACCCTTAGTATGGCAGGGCCGCTAAGTATTTCTCAAGTAATTTAGAGTTCAGATTTAATTGCAGTACTTATATTTCACCTTAGGGGATTTTGTAGGGCAATAGCCTTACTATTTTCTGAGATTCAAATTTGGTCAAACATGTTTTTCCTGAACTGTTGTACAGCATTTCATCTGCCATGGCAAATTGCAGCCACTTATTTAGCAGTGTTTAATTTTCTATTTATTTACTCCATCAAAAAGACTTGGCACCAGTTTCTTCTCTTTATCATAGCTCCCTGGGAATCCATGTGAAATAAAACCACATGAAATGATTATATACAAGTGACACACAAATGAAAACAAGTCTTCCATTTCATTTTAACTGATATACTCTATAAGCGAGCATTTTTCTAATGACTTAAAAATGTGCCCCAAACCACTACTGACTCAAAAAACATAAGATCTATGGCTATTACAGTGAAAAGTGTATAATATTCATATTTTTAAAAAATCTCTGATATATCTCAATGGTGAGGTAATCAATATGTTTGTTAGCAATTTATTAAATAGTTTGCAAATAGTCATTAGATGGAATATACATATATAAGAACACACATATCTATCTATAGAGAGATAGAGATAGAGACAGAGGCAGAGACAGAGACAGAGATAGAGATAGAGACAGAGGTAGAGATGTACCAGAGAGAAAATTAGGCATTGTATATTGTTAGTTTGTTCTAGTGAAAGAAAAGCTATCCCTGCCTTCATGGAAACTTGGAAACTATTTACACTTTTCAGGATTTCTTCACCATGAATATCACACTCACAAACCTGTTTTATATGCATCACTGCATGAATTTCATCTTTACAGTAGAAAAGATTACTATTTCTAATTTTGAGGAAAAGAAACACAAACTGATAAATAGAATCTAATTTTAAAACTTCAAAAGAGACAAGTGTGGTATAGAAGCGACACTAGAGGTCTTTTCTTGCCACTAAGTACATGTGTCAGTCTATAATGGCTTGGTGGATTCCAGTAAATAGAAGGTCAAAAGAGTCACTGTGGTGTAGAAATGTTTGAGATATTTATAGATTAATACTAAAAGAGGACATGAATACTGTAATCAAGCAGCAGAACATGAAGGAGACTATAATTTGGAATAACCTCTTAACATATAGCTTTGGTAAATGAACTATTTCTTTTGAGTTTAGGAAAATACCTTTTATTTAGACAGTCCACTTCACTAAATGATACATTTATCATTGAATTCTCATTCCTCTAAATTGTAAATTAAGAAGAATAAATGCTGACTTTTGAACTAATATAGACACTCAATAGGCAAGCATTTTTCCAATGACTTAAAAACGATCACAAAATATCAGATGACCAAATGAGAATTACACAAATCAGGGATTTTACCTGCTACAAAGTTTTATTGGTAAATTCAAGGACATTAATAATCTGAAGGCATAGGAAAAACAGGAAAATGTCTCAGACATTGACATAAGCTCCACCTTCTCTCTTTCTCTTATAAAAGACTCAGACCTCACACAGAAACTTGAGGGCCTTCAAGTTACGAATGTAAACTATAAGTGTGTAGCTTCTCAGGTTTGTTTTTTATAAACAATTCTAAATCAGGTGACACCACCTAAGAGCATCCTATACAGAAGATTCTCTTCCTATCAAATATCACTTCTCTTAATTACTAAGAGATCCAGTTACAGTAATGCTTTTTAAGGAAATTGGACAAGACCATTCATTCATAACTTGTTTCTTTATCTAGTAGGTCCCTGGTAATTGGCAGAAAAATAGATGACAAATAGGCTGCTTTAATTTCACTTCCAATTTAACCAGATTTTTAGTCTTCTGTCATGAAAATATCAGTCTAACTGGTGAGTATGAATCTTTTTAAGTGAAAAAATTGGAGGCAAATTTCATAATTGATTGATTCAGAAGTTATTTAAATTCTGCTGCATGTAAGTGCTTAGTTTTTCTTCAAAAAAGGTACTTAATGCTCTAAGGAAATTAGTACCATAAGGAAAATCCTGTTTAATTAATGTAAAATAAAAAACATGATTTGCATGTACTGCATGGATTAGGGGAATTTTTCTGCATTTTGAATAATCAAATACTGACAGGTAATTAGACATATTAAATAAAATCATTCCAAGGTGGAAATTTGAAAGATACTATGGTTTCTGCATGGAGGCTGTGAAAAATATACTTTTATAGAGAAGATAATTTTATTTTATAATTCATTATTTGTTCCGGTTATAGTTCAGTACACAGTTATTTGTTTTGATTAAGTGAAAGAATCTTCCAAAAAATGAAAGAATATCAGAATCAGATGACACACCATTAAAAACCTAACTATGGAAACCCCAGGGGCTATACAATCTGATGGATAAGATAGCAATTCCAGGTCTTCCAATGGCTCTAGGAAAATTGATTTTGTCTTTCTGAACACAACCCACCACCTCTACAAACAAATTTAAATGCTCATATGCATTCGTGTAAGAAATATTCATTAAGCATCTGCTTCAGACATTGTGCTGGATCCTGTAGAAAATGCAGAGAAGACTAGAAAATTTCCCCACCTTATGCTTATAGTTTATTCAGTCACTGTGAAGATTAAGCAAGCAATATAATGTACATGCCTTTGGCAGACATTAGTTTCCTTTCCATTTTTTTCAGAAAATCAAATATCTACATACTGAACTATAATAAGAACAAATACCAAATTATAAAATAAAATTATCTTCTCTATAAAAGTGTATTTTTCACAGCCTCCACACAGAAATCATAGTATCTTCCACATTTACTCCTTGGAATTATTTGTTTTTAATATGTCTGATTACCTGTCAGCATTTGATTATTCAAAATGTAGAAAAATTCCCTTAATCCATGCAGTACATGCAAATCATATTTAATTTTAAATTGTACATTAGTTGAATAGGATTTTCTTTATGGTACTAGTTTTTTCAAAAAAGTCTCCTTGTTTTTCGTAAATTTTTAGAGAAATTTATTAAACTGTCCTGTTAGGAGTTCTACACAGCGTGAGTAGAATTACTCACAAAGTAACCTGTTAATCCGTCATAGGTTCCTTGTTACCAAAAGAAATTTTTGAAGTCTCTGGATCAGAGACAAATCATAGCTCATTACTTAGAACAACTGCACTAGCCAGGATATCATCTTGACCCTTTTTTCTCAATGAACATATTTATAATGGATGAAGTAATAAAAGCAATATATTGCCTGTACGTGCGGGTGTAGTGCTTTATAGAACTCTCATCTTAAAAAGTTTCACACTTATACAAGTGTTGCTGGCAAATCTGCCTAGAGAGAGATGGTATTTTGATTGTATGGAATCTTAGTCAATCTGTGGTGGACAGAAAAAGGAGATATCACTATCATTACACTATCAGGATGGCTTCAGTGAAAAAAGATAATTTCCATCATGTTTACTCCCTGGAATTTGGGTAAACATGCTCCAAAAAAGACCACCTTCGTTACCTTTCCAAAGTATTTTCATGACACTGTCTGAAGAAAATCAGATGTCAATACCTAGATTTGTAGAACTATGAGAATTTTGTGGAAAGTACATCAGCTGCCACTTAATTGCATGAAGATAAGTCTATACTTTTCATGTTTAACTCATAAAAGATGATACTCTCAGCATCTCATCATATGGGGAGAGGGCCCCGGCAGGGAGCTGCTGCCTTTCACTACAGAGCCAGGGGAAAGTAACTAGACCATTGTTTTGTGCAGGACAAGTGTAGGATTCTATTTCACTAGACTCTAGGTGTGTGGTTCTGTTAGGAAGAACACAGCTTTAATACTTTGATCTGTGTTCCGGTACAACAGGAATTCTGTTCACTCCCTTTCGAATTCATGTTTATTTGTATTGAAGAGACAAGATCAGACATCCTCACTGAAGGTCACTTGTTACATTCTGGCTGTCCGCAGGCTCTTATACCAAAACTGAATGGATCAGGTCAGCTCTGAACTATTGGTTATTCTCATTTCTAGCATAAGGAAATGGATAAGAGACCTCAATTTAACCTTAGCCCTCAACTATGTTTCATAAATCAGTGTTTACCAAAACATGCACTATAAATTAAATTAGCAACTGCTGTGATATGCACCCATTTTAGGTACTGTGTTTGTCTTCTGATTGTTTATGGGGAAATAGTTAATCAACAGAAATGGGAAGGGAGAGGGGAAGAAGTGAATACCTTATGTCTCAGAATAATTAATATATTAATAATTCTACTTGAGTTATTCTTAATATATCAACAACAAGAAAATTAAGGGTTGATGTGAGGCTAAGGAATGACAAATGATATAAAAATAAAATAAAATAAAGCCCAAGAAAGAAAAACTAAAAGTATTTGTTTTTTAGATGTTTTGATGTAATAATCCTTACTTCCTGTTTTAGTTATTGTTGTAGCAGGTGATGATTTCATAAAGTTATATATAGTTTCAAAATACTTTCCTTCTACACCAAGGAGGGCTCCTTCTTCAACCCTGACACACTGTCAAGAGAAAATAAAAAAAGTCAACGGCAATGATGCTGTTGATATTTGAAATGATGACCAAAAAGGTAGAGAACAACATATAGAAAAAAGGAACAATCACCCCAAAGGCTCTTGCAGTTTCCAAACTTAAAGAGATTCTTTAAGAAATGACAGTTGTCTTCGGAAACTATCAGACAAGAGAAAAACTCCATAGCAATAAGAAGAAATTGCAAGCTTCATCTAAGCAAAAAAGGTTCAGAAAGCACCAAGAACACTTACACAGCAGGGAAAATTATATTTATGCAATGCACCTGAAAACTTGTGATTTGCATATCATTTTTGTCTAACTTATTAATCTTAATGAGTGCTTATTAAGCACTTAGTGATGAAAAACATTATTTGAAATAATAATAGAGTGCAACGTGTTATTATGCAAATGTGTTTGACAAGAGCTACAACTGCAACTTTTCTTTCTTGCTGATTTTAATTCTGTAGTATTCTCTTAAATTTACCCTCTTTTCTATTTCAAATATTGTCTTTTGCATCCATAACTAACTTAACTTCCAAAATGCCCCAAAAGTAATTTTCCCAAGTTCAGCATGCCATGCATGGCCATGCATGGCCATATTTTTCTCCTGCCATAGACATAAGATCTGCATAATTATTACCTACATACAATCTTTATACTACTATCTATAAATGTTGGATACAGAAATATATTCCATGTATGCCTTTTGTAGAATCTTGGAAAACCATTGTCCCCTACCTCATTTATTTTTTTGTTAAATTCAATATGAACAATTTAATTATCTGGAGCCTGTTTATTATTTAAAGTAAGACAATAACATTCACTCAGATTATTTCTAGGTACTAAAATGCAACTTAGTACCAGATAGTCATTCAGGAAGACTTGGAGAAAAAGGATTCTGGCTTCAACTTTTATACATACTGCATTTGTAATTTGTAGTTTTCACTGGATTTCTTCCAATAGCATAATCAGTTAATCCTACAAGGATCCTTAGTTTTATTCAAAAGTAATCAGAAATTAAAGCTAATTCTAAAACAAGCAAAAATTCTTATGTATGTAAATTACAACTCAATCAAATGGTGATAATATGCAGAAATATGCAAAAATGTATTAAGTATCACATTGTGTATATAAAGACAGCTGGTGTTCATAATTTAGAACAATAGAAAGGCATTTGATAAAACCCTTGTGTGTTGATGTGTACACCAGATATTCCAGAGGATCCAGCATTTATCCTTTGATAACAGAAGGACCAAATGCAACCTCTCCAAAAATTTTTTTGAAGAGATAAGAGAGATTTAAGTGGACTTAAATTTCAATGAGAAGAGAATACTACTTTGAAAATCATTACCAAGCACATGGTCTGTTTCCAGCAAAATGAATACATCCTATGTATATTCCATTTCCAACATTTTTGTGAATATTTGACTTTAATATGGAAAAACCTAACAGCAATTTTAGAAGATCTGCTATACTGTCAATCCATTATTTTGTAACTAAGACCACTTAATAGTAATGATGATAATTAATATGAAACTCTAGTTCTGACTCTGATATCAGGTGCATGTTTTATTTTCCACAAATGTTACATTTTATTACATTTCCCACAAGTATTGTATACACTTGTCAAAAAATAAATATTTGTCAATTAAATTTTGTTTTATTTTGTGTTTCCTTATGTTCATTTACTTGTCTTATCCAATCACTTATGCACTGAAAAACGTTTTTAAGAACGATTTTTGTGCTTCCAATATGTGCAGAATTGTGCTCACTTCAACAGCACATATCCTAATGCATGTAGATTTGGAGGTCAACCCTGTATGTATCACCTTCTTGTCTTCAAGAAAAGGCATTTTTGAAGAAAAGTGAGGAGTAAATATCATTTAGAACAAGTAATGTCATGAGAAACATACAGAATGGAAAAGTGCTAATGGCTCATCATTGATCAACTCATTTACTGAGGCACAGAACAGGGAATTGTGGATGTAACCGTAAGAGCCAGAGAAATTGAACTGTGTTGTAATGGAAGTAGATGGCTCCTGGATGTAGAAGATTGATAATCTCAAATGTAAAAGGAAGGAAAACACATAACAATGGACAGCCTTACAGCTCATAACTGGTATACAGAGTGTTGTTCTTAGACAATATGTCAATTTAATCACAGATTGTGATAGCCTTCCGCATCTCTAGGGTCTTAAAGCGATTTCTGGAATTTCTGAATATTTTCCCACAGGAAAAGCCACCTGTCTGAGTTCATGTTAATTTTCCATTTGTAAGAGTACAAATTATTTTACGAGACATAAGCAGATGTTCATGCATCCAGGAAAAAATGAGTTCCACTAGCAGAAAGCTTTTAGAATTCTCATATAATGGTCCCCTAGAATAATCAAATCTGGTTTTCATTTCACAGGCTCAATTCTTTCCAACAGTAAGAATTCTGTGGAAGTTTCAGCACACAACCACATATAGAGGAATTGTTTCAGTGGGTTGAATGGTGTTCCAGAAAAAGTTGCATGTGCATCCTTTATCCCCTGATTCCTGTAATTGTGAATATGACTTTTTTTAGAAATAAAATCTTTACCGATGAATTACATTAAGATGCCTAAATCAGATTATTCTGGGTTTAGTGTTAGGACTAAATGAAATTGCCTGAGCCTTTAAAAGAGAAAGAAGTGTGGGAGTTGGGATGTTGAGACACACATATGGAGAAGCTACATGAAGATGTAGGTAGGAACTGGAATTACAGAGCTGCATTCCAAGGACTTGCAAGGACTGCTGAAGCCAGGAGACAGTTAAGGAATAGCTTTTTCTCAGAGGCTCCAGAATGAACAGACTCTGGTAATACCTTGATTTCAGACTTTTAGCCCTTATATTTGTGAAAGAATAAATTTTTTGTTTTTAGCCCAGGTCATGGTAATTCATTTTAGAATACATAAAACTGAGACTACTATGTCATATAATCTCAGTTTGTATAACTATAGCTGACATGGGAAGAAAAATTTCATTCATCTTATTAAAATATTTATGCACACTAACTTCAGTGTAAAACTTTTTCTGCTTGTGAAAGTTTTTGGTTTTATTAGAACACAATAGGAGTGCATCTTGGTAAACATTCCAATCACCATAATTCATATCATGATGTAAAATAATGCACCACTTCTAACAGCACATTCAACACCCCCATGACGCAGTTATGTTCCGAAAAGTTGCAGCTCTCAACAGAATACTTTAAGAATATATTTTATACATAAATCATAACATTTTGTCTTGGCCCCTAAAAGACTCATGCCCATCTCATTAACCAAAATGTGTTTAGTCTATTTCTAAAAGTTCCCCCAAAATTAAATACTTATAAAATACAATGAAATAGAGTACATCTACAGATTATAAATTAATATGATTTGGGGGGTTTTGTTGTTGCTGTTTTTGTTTCCACTTTTAAGAGAATAGGTGACTGAAGGTAGTACATAACCACAAACACAGGCACTTAGAAAGCTCTGGTTTGAATGCATTTCATTTAAAATTGATGTTGAAATGTAGTTACCAAGACAACTTTGTTAAGAAATGGGGTGTTTAGAAGGTGATTGGACTTATCAGTGCTCCACCATCATGAATGGAATTAGAGTTTTAATTAAATGGCTTGAGGGATGAAATTAATCTTTTCTTATCCTTTGTCCTTTCTATAATGTGTCTTCTGTCCTTTCTATCTTGTGAGGGTATGGATTTCAATAAGCCATCTCAGAACACATTACATGAGAGTTTTGCCAGATACTGATTTTTACCAGGACTTTGATCTTGGATACAGCAGCTTTCAAAAGCATGAAAGAAAATTTTCTATTATTTATGATTTACCAATCTATCATCTGTTGTTATAGCATTTACAAATGGACTAAGTCATAATAAGCAGGCAAGAAAACCTGTATCTACTGAATTACATACAGAGATGAGCTAACATTTTAGAAAACATCAAAACATCATTGATAACTTCCATTTGCTTTTGTGACTATTTCAGAAAAATGAATGGCTTCATCACAGTTTTATACAATTTCTCATCGCCAACACAAAATACCCAACAGCTACAAATTAAAAGAAAAGAGGTTTATTTTGGTTCACACTTTCAATGGATTTAGTCTATGGTCATTTGAGTCCAAAGCATAAATGGCATTGTGGAAGAGTCTGGTAGAGGAAAACTTGAAGAGTCATGAAGGTTTGTGTTGGAGACAGTGACAAAAATATCCCCTTCTAGACCAGATGCCCAGTGACTCCACCTCTTCTAAGTAGGCCCCACCTCTAACAGCACATTCAATACCCCATGATACAGTTATTTTCTAAAAAGCCACAGCTCTCAACACAAGATTTTAAGATTATATTTTATATCTAAATCATAACATTTTGTCTTGGCCCCTAAAAGACTCATGTCCATCTCCTTAAGCAAAATTTATTTAGTCTATTTCTAAACGTTGTCAAAGTCTTAACTGTTGTTTCACTACTAAGAACTTCATGTCCAAGCATAATATGAGACTCAGTGCCAACTCTTAATACTTATAAAATACAATGAAATAGGGTAAATCTTCCCATTGCATAGGGGAGGAACAGGATCATAGAAATCAATGGAACCAAAACAAGATCAAATCTAGCAGGGTAATCATTAAATCCTGTAGCTCCATGTCCAACACCCAGGACATGGCATGGTGAGATGAGAACCCCAAAGAGTCAGCCAACCCTACCCATATGATCTTGCTAGTTGTAGCCCACAGTCTGTCCCTTGAGCTGGATCAATTCACTTCCTGCAGTTTATCTCAGAATTTGCTCCAAATTCCTGGTAATCCCAAAATCTTATGATCTCTACTGCTCAGTTCACTTCACTCCCACAGTTTCACACACTGCCCTGTCAAGGACACAATACCTGACTTTCCAGCCATTCCCTTGAAATGCGGTGGAAACCACTGTAACTACACAACTCTTTTATTCTGCAAACCTGGAAAGCCAGCACTACATAGATAACACCAAGATGTGCCTTGTGGGAGCAGTAGGAGAGCCCCCTTGGACCCAGGTTGCAGCTGATCCTAAGTGTCTGAATTGTTGAACAAAGTGAAATAAATCTTGAGGAATCAAAATACCTGGTGGCCCTTCTTGAGTAGGGGTTCCAGGGGCTTCTCAAATCCAAGTCTTTCACATGCATTAAACACTTTACTTCCTTAAACCTGAGATAAGTTGGGTCTGGCCATTTCTAGACATTCCTCACACCATCCTTTCTAGTGTCCTGCCTCAAAGTATTTGGCTTCTCTTTAATGCTAATCCTTTCAGGAAACAAGTTCTTCTTGACCCCAAATTTGCAGATGCTTTTTTTCTGGCTAGCAGCAAACTTTTTCAAATTATCCAACTCTGCTTTCTTGTCTTGAATGTTACTGTAAATCTTGATGAAACAGCCACTAGTACCCATGCCACAACCTAAATCTAGGGCTTATTTGAAATTTCCTCTGCTAGGGTAATTAGTCCACCATCTTAAATCTTAATCTCCTGTAAAATCTCAGAATATGGGCAAAATGTACAACATTTTCTTTCACAGTGTACCACACATAGCCTCTAGTGCAACTGACAATGTAGTCCTTGTTGCCAACGAAAGTCTCATAATATGGTTTATATGTAAATACCTCCCTGAAGCTTCAAGAAATCATAAGTGTGACATTTGGAAGCTGATTGAACAATAGGGGCATTATAGTTGACTTGCTCTTAGGAGTTGGGGCCTAGTAGGAAGAAGTAGGTCACTGTGGACATGACCCAGAATGTTATTCCTCCAGAGCTCGTCTTTTCACACTCTCTGCATCCTTGTTACCATACCATGAATTGCTTTCCTCTACCCAGGCCCTTGGACCATGTCTTTCAGCTTTAGAGCAGCCAACTATGCACTAAAGCATGAGCTAAAATGAACACTTCCTCTTTTAAGCTTCAGGAGTCAGGTATTGTGTTACAATTTTGACCAAGCAAAGTGACTAATTTATCTCCTGTTCCTGGCCTTTACTATCAATATTCTTATCAGCATTCTGGTCTTCAGAGGTCTCACCAGAATCAGACAGCATCCTCTGTTTAAACCTTCTGTAGACTGCATCTTTAAATCTTTCTAAACTCCTCCCATCACACAGTTCCAAAAGATTCTGAGCAACAGCATTGGGTACAATCATACTTATCACCTTAATGTCAGTATCAAAATCTGTATTAGTCACTTTCACATTTCTGGAACAAAACACCCAAGATCCACAATTTAAAGGAGAAGGCGTTTATTTTGCTCTCAGTTTCAATGGGTTCAGTCCATTCCATTGTCCATTGGCTCCAAGGCATCAATGATATGGTGGAAGGACCTGGTGAAGGAAATCTTCTTATGTTATGAGAAGGAAATGAGGGCCCAGGGACATGATTAGACCCTTCCCAGACATGTTCCCAGTGACCTACCACTTCTGAGCAGGACTCACCTCTTAACACTGCATGAAGTACCCCCAAGACCTACTACTTCTAGTTATGAGACTTTCAAGCAATATTTTGTATTTTAACCATGACAGCTCAAAAGCAAAAGAAATAGTTAAGCCTGTAATATCTTAACCAACCCTTTTGACTCATGGATCTCTACATTTAAAGATAAGAAGAGCCACACAAATTCATATCATAATTACTCCTTTGAATACTACCAGAGACTTCTAAACAGTAAGAAAGTTAGGGCATTTGTCAGGGTCTGTCCAGAAAACACAGGACAAATGGAGACATTTTAATATAGGAGAAATGTGGTTAAGATTAAGCAAATAAGCAAAGATGATTAGATGCCTACATACAAACTCTGATATCAAACAATAGTCACTTCTAAGACTTAAGTTTCCAGAATGAGTGTGAGAGCTAGAATAGAGAAGGCAAGACTGCTGATGGGGAGGAAACTAGATGTGGAAGATGAATACCCAGAGTAGATTGCAAAAGGCAAGCTTTACTCTGTTTTCTCCTTATTATCATCCTTATTATCAACTGGTCAATGCAAGATCCTCTTAGATTTTCATTTCTCAGAAGGGAGCTCCTGTGATGTACATGTGAGTCTTCGAATTTTGAGAACAGAAAGAAATTCAGAGAAGAACAAAAAAAGGATCTGAGGAGTGGTAAAGGATAACAAGCTCCTTTTTTCTACCTTTCTTTTTTTTTTTTATAAAGAATGAACAGAGGTTTCTTTTATTAATTTTTAATTTCTTAATACACTGCTACCTTGGTTCACAAACTGAATTTGTTCTGTAGTTGTGGGGAACATGGTTGCCTTTTTGTTTGCTTCAGGAAGATTGCCACCTTTCTGTTTGTGTGGGGAAGATGGCTTCAATTGTGTTCATCATCAATGTGGAGTTTGTAATTGAAGCAAAATTTTGTCAAATGCTTTCAGTTGAGAAATGAGTTGCTTGTGAACAAACTTTCATGAATCAAAGTATTACTGTGCATGTTTACAGTGCATGCAATTTGTGTTCATCTTGTAGAGGTATACATACATAACATAGCTTGTTTCCCTTTTCTAATACCCTCTGCCTTCCTACCCACCTCCCTCCCTCCATATCTAAGTCCCCATTCCCCACTTTCATTCCTGTTATTATTATTAGCTCATGTTTACGATGTATAATGCTTACATTTGTTGTGGATTGTTGGTACCTATATATGGCACATCTGATGTTTCTTTTAATGTAACAGGGAAAATAAATTTGACTCAAAAGTACATGATTTGAAACATTAATTGTAAGTATTTTAATTACTTTTCTTTAGGAATATAGATTTGGAAGGAAGTAGATTTTAGTATTTATATAAATTAAATAACATTTTCACAAAAGTCATTTCTATTCTGCAATTCATCCTTCAGGTTGCCTATCTACCTATTACTCTTTCATTTATTTCTTTAGTAAATAATTTACTAACTTGGTGTGACTGTTGGTATTTAAAAACACAAATTTTTCCTAATAGGAAAACTTCATTAGTAGCTTTTGTCCCTCACCATTATACACTCTCTATTTTCATATTCTCACAAAACGTTACACACACCTTCCAAAGAATTTTTCATGTATCTTTTTCCTGTGTTTAGTCCTATCTCCTCACTCATTTGAGTACTTCTTGTGTGAAGATGCTTTGCTTTATTCATCTATTTATAGTGTACTGTGATGACTTAAAAATATGACCCACTCATCCAACCAACAATTAGTTATGTGGATTCTAAAGTGATAACATAATCAGTGGACAAATATTTTAAAAGCAATCAAAGTTCTTTACTTTCTGTATGACCTAAGCTCAATTTCCTGACCCAGAAGAATCTAGACCCATAATTTTAAAAGGGCAACATTCTCTTATAACTTTATAATTCAATGGTTTAAATTTCCTTTTTAGATTTTATGTAAAAAATTATAATTGAAAAAAATCATATAATGTGCAAAGTGTGGGTATTAAAAAGTGTTGGAAAAGAATGCTAAATCCTCTACTTATAAACACTTAATCAATAATAAACCTTTTGCTACACTTAAAAAGCAAGTGAGTAATGTTTCACTTCTGCCCATGATGCTATGCAATCATGGGCTTGCCACTTAGTAATTAACTTTACGTAGCTAACTCAGTGTAAGAGACGGTAGGTAATTTTTCTGAGACTAATAGTATTTGCCTTATAAATAATGTAATACTAAAGGGGAAGTAGATAAAAGGGCATTGAGCTTAATGTCTTTCTTATAAGTATTGGGATGAAAATTAAAAAAAGATCTAAGACAACTTAATGTTTGCTTTTCATGTGCAGACAGTGGTTATACAGAATGGGAAATGGCATTGACACATACCTGTGTTTGTGCCAGCCTCTCACACACATCATATTATTGAATTTGGTGTATCTTATCACCACTTTTACAGATCACATACTTAGAACTAAAATAGGTTGTTATAATTTTTATCAAATTGGTCTTGGCCTTAACCACTCATTCTACACGGTATCTAAAATAGAATCATTGCAAGCTCAGCAAATATTCTTCCCAGTGTATAAAAGGTTTCAGTTCAACAGGAGAATAAAAGTTTCAAATCTCTGCAAAGATTATACTTCGTTGATCTCAGAATATTAGTTTAAGTAATATGGTCATTTGGACCTCGCTTGGTTTCTCTCATTTAAACTCCCAAAGTAGAACTCCTTTATTGATTGCCTTTGTTGTTGCCTCACTATCTTTTTTCCTCCCCTTCTCCCTCCCTTTCTTCCTCCTTCCTTCCACAAATATTTATGATGCACCTACTATTTTGAAGTGATTTTTCCAGAATTCCATGTAACAATGAAAATAACTTTATGTATTAATTAACTATATGATAATTGCAACCAAAAAATATGTAGTGCTACAAAATACATAAAAGAGACTGACAGACTTTGTTATAGAAAGTGACTGTCTTGGTTAATTTTCTCTCATTGCTGAGACAAAATATCTGACACCCAAAGTTAAAAAAGGAAAGGTTTATTTAGCTTATAGTTTGTGGAGATTTCAGTCCATATTCAGCTGGCTTCAAGGTAGGGTGGCACATGACAGAGAGGAAAAGGTTAATGGCAGCAGAAAACAGCAAAAGCAACAAGAGCAAAAAGGGAAGAGCAGCAGAGAGCAAGCCTCTTTCCCTCCTTTATATTGTATGCAAACTACTGCCCCAGAGCGGGTATAGCACTCACACCCGTAATCCCAGCAACTGACCATGAATCAATCACAAACTCTAGAAGCCCACCCAATGACTGCATGAGGCTTTGGAAGGACATCTAGACACAAAACATAACAGTTATATTAAAGTATTGGGAATCTAGCTTAGTGCTGTAATCCTTGTCTATTATGCTCAAGCTCCTAAGTTCACTTTCCAGTAAAATAAAAGAAAAAAGTAGGAAATGAAATTAAAAAGAACTCTGAAATATATACATGAGACAGGAGAGAGGAGAGAGGATTGGAGCACTGTTAGAACAGTCTAACACTGTTAGAACAATCTGTGTAAGTATAACTTTTGACCATATCTTAGCTGGAGATGAAGATGAGGAGGTAATGGTTAGAATTCTTATAACTGTGGGTAAACTTGTTCCAGAATGAGGTTGAGAGAAGAGTGGTCTTAGTAGACACTTGCTAAAATGCCAATTACTGAGATCCACTCATGACCACATAACTGAGACTATCCGATAGTGAAATCGGGCTACCTCTTTTTTAGCAAGAACCCTGGTGGCTCTTATGGACTCTATTAGTATTTGGAGAATCACTCAATTAGACTCATTTTCTGTTCAGACCTTATCACACTTTAGTAAGCACCTCACTATGCGAAACTCGGTGATCACATTTAATCTTGGAAATATTTCATCTTTCTTTTTTATTCTTTTGTTCTACTTTTCCTCAAAAGCAATAATAAAGTATTGTATCTTTTGAGCAGGTTAAGGGTTCTCTTTCTTTTAACTGATACCTAATTTTCTCCTCATAAACTATCAAAAGATCAGTAGGACCTTGCCTTGCTCTTGTGGTATACATCAGACATGGTGGCCGGGAGAGGTTAATTGCCTGTCTGGGAATCACAGTTTGCCCAAAGTAGTGCAAAGGTTTCCTGACTCCTGTGTCTGCACTTTTGCCCCCTGTGTCCCTTGCATCCCTTTATCTCACTTGGGGGTCATTAGTATTTGTTCCCTTCCCCAAGTGGCACTTTTCACATGAACAAAATCTATACTCAGAGAAAAAAGGAAACAATAGGAAATGCTAAATGCTGAACTTTTCACAGGTTGATGTTTTCAGAAATTGATGTCAAGAATAAAATAGCTGTTGGCAGTTACAACTGTTTGGATGTCATTTTACAAAACAATTGCCTATGAGGTCTTCATGGATTAAAGGTTTCACATGAATTGGGAAAAGCTGACTGCCTGCTCTCTCTTTTAACCTCCCCTAAGTAGCATTTTTATGTAGCTACACAGCACGGTTGGTCTCCAGATCTACCACATTCTCTTATGCCTGGAGAAATTACAGTTCTTGAGAAAGAAAGGCATCAAAGACAGGAATAATGGGGCTATTTTCACTTATTAACAGATATTGCAATTACAGCATTCCTTGAATATGGGTGGTTTTAGAAGTGGAACTAAAGTTATCCCTAGAGATTAGTCCATTATACCAGATTCACTGTATGGCAAACAAGACATTGTGGAACTTTGCCTGGAGGTGCACTACAGAATCTCTGATGCCGCAGCTAGATTATACGATGAAGGCATTCATGTGCTTACTCAGTGAAGGGGCAAAATAGCATCATTTCACTGAAGTTAAGCAGAGAAATCTCCTGGGGAGGCCACACTGCTTCCTGGCACTGGGATCCTCATCTACAGTAGTTTCTATCTTAAACAGCCTCTAATGGCCCGTACACAGAATGTTTGTTCTTGGCATGGCACTGCTGGACAGTAGTAGGATCTTTAAAAGGAGAGGACTTTCAGTAGTGGGAATCATTTGGGGCATTAGGGGCATATTACTTATGTTTTCACTGCTAGAACAAAACATCTGACTCCGACAACTTAAAGGGTGAGAGGTCTATTTGGGATCATAGTTTCAGAGGCTTGAATCCACATTGGCAATGTCACACACAGAAATGAAATGGCATGGTGGAAGGACCTGTCACAGAGGAAAGCTACTCATACCATGGAAGCCAAAATGCAAAGACTAAAGAGAGGAGATGCGAAGGGAGAAGCGCTCTTCTATGTCAGACCCCCCGTGATCTGCCCCACCTTTTACAGCAAACATGACTGCTGATCTCATTAATGGATGAATTGTCTGATGAGTATGACATCCTATGATCCAGGCACCTTCCAAATGTACCTTTCAACCTTGTGCTATGGCTTTCATCTAAACCATAAACATGGGTAGGTTTTAAAAGAGGGTCTGTTAATAGATCTGGAAGCCCAGGCCTTTCCTCTTTAAGTCTTTCTTGCTTCCCTTTCAAAAGCTAAAGGTTTTGTTCCACCATGCTTTTCTGCTTAATGTATTGTCAGCCAAAGCACACAGCAATGCAGCCAGCTTATTGTGGAGTAAAATCTCCAAAATTGTGAACCGAAATAAATCTTTTCTCCTTGCAAGTTGATTTCTCAGATATTGGTTATAGTAACAGAATGGTGACAAAAACACTATCTTCCAGAATTCATGCTACTGTGAACTTCCTTCCTGGTGAATGTGTGGTAGACTTTTGAACTACTTCAAAGCAATAGACTACAGCAAAGGTAAACTGATGTACAGTAATATATTATGTATCTGATTTTTCTTGAGGCAGGGTCTCATTATATAGTGCAGGCTGGCCTTGAGCTCACTTATATAGCTCTGGCTGGCCTCAAACTCATGGTGATCCTCCTATTTCAGCCTTCCAAGTGCTGGGATTACAAGTGTGCACCATTACACCTGGCTATATGTCTGACTTTATTACAGAAAATGTTTTACAAGATTTCCTTGTTGACAGTAATGAAGCATGCATTCAGGCCACGGGCTGCAAAGTGGAGGGGCCACATGGCTAGGATGTGAGGACTACCTGTAAACCAAAATCTGCAAGAAACTGGAGTTCTCCAGCAACATGCACAAAAATTAATTCTTCCAGTAACCACAGGAGTAAGGAAACTAATAATTCTCAATGAGAGGCATGGATGATACCACAACCACAATGAATGGTTTAATTGCAAGTGTAGAAGACTGTAAGTAAATCATTACCTGGGGACAAAGGCAAATCATTCCTGGACTCTTAGCCAGGTGAAACTGTGCAGTTATAAATGTGTGCTGTTATAAACCTTAAGTTTGTGATAAATTACCATGCACGCCAAGGATTCCACTCTTAACAAAATACCTGATTCCCAACTTGGATATTCAACTATGAAGAGGATGATAACAAGATATATGGGGAATGACCACCTTCTTTTCAATATGAAAGTTTGAATAATTACAAAACAGTAATAAATCAAAGGCATTGCCATCAACTATTTGCTTTCATATTTTTGACCTTCCCTTATTTATTGGTTCCTGTTAGCATAGATTTACATCACTTGGCCACTGCTTATCTCAAAGTACAATTACTGCACATTTTAATTTTTCTGCCATGCTAACCCAAAGGCTGCTAACTCCACTAATCTATTCTTGTGTTCATAATGATGAGCCATCTTTGAACTAGCTATAGTTTGCCACTACTTAATCTTGTATCTATTCCTCTTCATTTGCTAAATTTTCTTCATTAATTTCTTGGTCATCCCATCTCATTTGCTTACCTGTTTGTCAGGACTCCATATAAATGTCATCTTCTCTAATGAGCTTTCATAACACTGTGTGTCTTCCCCACAGTTCAGTGAAGTAATTAACCCTAATGTATTATGCTTGTCTTTTCATTGAAGTTTCTTTGTCATTATCCCAACTTCTTCCTGAGAGTGCAAGTTCAATATGGAAAGCAATGTCTCGCTCCCCTACTTATTTCTTTCAATTTAGCACATGTTTTTTTTTTTCAGAAGTCAATGCTCAAATAAGTTTTATTGTTGCAGATAAACATTTTTTTTTTTAGACAGGATCTTTCTATGTAATCCAAGATGCCCTTGAACTCGCAGTGTAGCCCATGCTAAACTTGAACTCACGGTGATCCTCCTGCCTCTGCCTTCCCAGTGCTGGGATTATAGGAGTGCATCATCACAACAGCCTTATTTTTAATAAATGAAATAATTTAGTCGGGAAAGAGAAGGTGCGTTGGAATTGTGTAAATTTATGTTTGAATTACAGTTCACTGTGTGACTACATGTAAATTGCTGCGTATGCATTGAAATTGATATCATCTAGGAAAATGAAGATGAACATGTTGTAGTGAGCATTCTATCACTAGTAATACAATACCTGAGAAAAACAACTTTTAAAAGGGACAAATTTATTTTGGTTTGTGATTTCAGAGGTTTCTATCCATGCCTGGCTGGACTCATTGCTTTATGTCTGAGGTGAGGCAAAATATAGAGGACACATGTGACAGAGGAAATCTGCTCAATACATGGCCACTAAGAAGCAGATGGAAAGAGAAAAGGGCTTGTCACAAGATGCACTCTTCAAACGCCTGACCCATGTTCTTCTTCCTCTATCTAGGTCTTTCCTGCAAGTGGTTCACTCATCTATGAGCTCATCCATATATTATTCTTGATTCAGCAAATCTGTAGACTCCATGTTTATGCATGTTGATACTGAGGATCAAGAAACCCAGGAACCTCTGAGGGCAACTTAGATTCAAATCATAAGAATCTGCCATCTCATATGTGAGTCACTCAAATATTAACTCATTTTCTCAAGTGACTTGCTAGTTATAACTTGAGAGCATGTCAGCCATGGCTCTAGGGTTTGGGATACAGGATTGTCAAAAAAAAAGTAAAACTTCTTACCTCTAGAAAACTAAAACTTTTAAAAAAATTTAATAAACCAAACAAATAAAATACACAATATGTTAGGTAATGATAAATTCTATTAAGAAAAATTAATTGCAGAAGAGGTATAAGCATAATTAATGGGGAGAAGTTGCCATTTTAGATAAGGTGGCTAGGAAACCCTTACTAAGAAATAACAGTTACATAAGAAGCAGAAGGAACTCTTAAGGCAAGATATGCTAATAAGTAGCAGGACATTCCTGACAGAGAAGGGTGATTTCACAGTGATTAACTTACTGAAATAATCTGCTACATACAAGTTGTCACATAGTAGTTCTGAGAAGATATTTGTAAAAGCCTCCCACACACTTTTTTTCCATATCGACATTTCTTATTTCCAAACTACATGTTTTATGATTTGCTGTTTCTTGCTGCAAAATATCTCTTTGTTATAAACTACTATAAACTACTACTCAATCTATCCTTTATGCTATAAAAAGGTAATCTATTTGGATTTCTCGGAATGAAAAGTAATAAATTAACTCCACAAGTGGCAGGTAGACATTAATTCTTTTGAAGTTTGCAGAAGAATGACAGAACATCAATATCCAAAGTAGATTTCCACAAGGAAATCTTAAAACTGCTGAAACATATGCTTATAATGGTCAATCATGACTACCCAAGGAAACAATGAAGTTCAGTTCACAGCAACACTTCTTAGAAAAATTTTTACCATTTAATCACATTAGACTCTGAGTTCTAGTACTATTGGACTTACGGATAATTCACTTTGAGATATTGTTCTCCTTTCTGTGAACTCCTATACTAGTATACTATAAATTACAACTGATATTGAATACTTAAACCTATGTGCCACTTTTACTTAACAATTAATAATAATCATATTTTAGTTCTCTGGTTAGATTATGATTATCAATTCCATGAGAAAAATAATGTGCATCCTCTTTCTTGGAGCTCCTGAGTATTTTCAGCATGGTGCTAGGCACCAGATTGGAGAAAAGAGACCTTTCCTTACATATTTCAGCACTGTATGAATCACTTTCTCTTTGCTGAAACAAAATACCCGACATCTATGACTTAGAGGAGGACAGTTTTATTTTGGCTTCTGGCTTCAGAAGTTTGGTTCATGATCTGCTAGCTGGAAAACCGAAATAGCATGGAGGAAGGGCATGACAGAGAAAAACCGCTCAGCTCTTGGCATCCAAGAAGTAGAGAGAGAAAAGACTGGAGGAGTGGTTGAAATAAGTGCAAAAATGAAGGAACCCCTAGAACAAGAACACAGGGCTGCTCAAATGCGTGGTTAAAGATTAGAGCCGATCTTCAGGGCAATGGCCAAGCAGAATTAGAGACAAAGATACTCAGAGATGTTTACTCTAGCAGTTGTGCTCCTCATTTCCAGATAAGTTTGCTTAGCAGATCAGCCTGTTCTCTCCCTTTCTTCTGACCAAAACTGCTAACAAATGTTTTTCTTTTGTACCTTTGTTCTCATGCTGTTTGGTTACAAAGGCATTGCTAGGGGGTTCTCAGATTGGTGCTGTTATCTTGAAACTTTCTCATGCTGATGAGTCTCAAAGAAACAGTCTCTCAGGGCTTCTTGGAGTTAAAGCTAAACTTTGACTCCCAATAATTTTTCATCCTCTGTGCTGCCACAGCCGCACACGATGACAAGTGGTGCGCCATGTGTGGTACTTTTTTGAAACTCAGCATAAAGTCTGGCATCCCAAAGCCAAGAAGAGGAATAAGGTCACCTCGCTCTTCATCCTGCAAAGTGGACATAGATGAGAACAAAATAGACTTGTAAGTCAAGGTCAAAGGCTAGGTCTTTTCAGCCAAGAGGTTGCTTAGTTGTTTACTTGCTAAGTCAGTAGGGATAGTTCACTTATTTTTCTTTTTCCTTGTTTATTTTTATTTCTTCTACTTTTCCTACAATATGGACCAGACTTTATCCAAAGAGGAAGAACAACTTAAGCAATATTTTCAATGTCTCTTAAGGATATCTAAATGTAAAATTTCTGAACTTCCATTTTATTCAACTCTTAATTGTTACCCATTAACAATGCCCTTGCTTCTCTTTGGAGGGAAGTCTGGAGGTAAATTCTGGAAACATAAAGGGATGAAAACTAAGAGAAACATGGGTCCTATAAAAGCTGAGCACCAGGGTTGGGGATTTAGCTCATTGACACAGCACCTGCCTGGCAAGCTCAAGGTCATGAGTTCGATTCCCAGTACCAGGAAAAAAAAAAAAAGAATAAATATAAAAGCTGAGCACCTTGCTACATGGTATCTTTGCAGGATTGCTAGTCAATCTATTCAAACAAGGGAGGGTTCCCTAGAAACACTTCCTGCTCTGCCCTCAGGTCCCTCTGAATCCCCTTTCTGCCCCTGACCCTTAGGGGACCAAAAAAAGTGGCAAGAAAGGAGGGACTTTAAATTACAATACCAAACATCTAGTGGACCCTTTTCACAAAACTGGAGGGGGCTAAAGGCAAAAAAGTAAGTCTGTAAATCATGCTAAGTTTGGACAGATTTATCAGGGAAAAGGAACCCTCATCGATATTTTTACAAAAGTTCACAGTTGCGTGACCAGTACATCTGAGGGTGCTATGTAATTTAAATGCAGTTGTCTTGTGTGTGTTTGTCCATCTGTCTGCTCAATCTGTGCTACAAACTGGTTACAACATCTGCAGATGCCTTGTTTAAACTCAACAGTTTCCTACTTTTTTTTTTTTGACCCTTTTGCTATTTCCATAGAGAAAACTGTTAGTAGAAGTTTTGAGACAACACCTATCTTTTTTTTCTGTACCAGGAATCAAGCTCACGACCTTGTACTTACCAGGCAGATGCTGTGCCGCTGAGCTACATCCCCAGCCCCTGACAATACCTAATCTTACATGCTCGAAGTTCACATAGCTTCACTATGAGGTAATCTAAATTAATCAATGCATGAAAAAATATATTTAAGGCTAATGACATGTTTGCACTCACATCACTGGCCAATCAAAATGATATCAGAATTTGGTTTTATATATAAACTGCCTAGTGTTGTCTGTATACAATAACTCAAAACTGTTTCATTGGTATTCAAAAGGTAAACGTGAAAATGATACCAAAACCTATAACGCAGAAAGGACTCTTATGAGTTAGAAATAAAAACACACAACTTCTGAAGACTTTTGTCGCAGACAGTGAAACTGATGCAAGGGGAAATAAAATAGACACCTGTGGTAACAACTTCCTGCACAAAACCATTTCTTGGCCATTGTACATTCTTAGACTACAATTACAGGGTTAATTTGGTTTTCTGCTGCTTTTATAAAGATAAGGGTATTGGTCAAGGCTACCTGGAGTTTTGTTGGCACATGGCCAAAGGCAAAATGTAATACTCTGAGACTGGGGCTGGGGGAGAAAATAAGGAGGGTTTAAAATTCAAATTCTCCCTACAAGTTGAAAGCCTCAAAAAGGATAATGGAAGAATTTTGAGAATATCCACAGGTAGAGGACAAACTGTGATAATTAAGATTGTGATTTCATCACATTGCTTCTTCTATAAGGAAGATACATACTTTTAATTACTTCATGTGATATCTTACAACAATGAAAGCAAATTATTTTATTTTTTATTTTTATTATTTTTATTATTATTATTTTTTTTTTTTTTGGTTTTTCTCTGGTACTGGGAACCGAACTCATGACCTTGCGCTTGCCAGGCAGGCACTTTTGCCACTGAGCTAAATCCCCAGCCCCAAAGCAAATTATTTTAATTAAAGAATCTTACAAAGAAGCCTAGCAATGAGATACATAAGCTATCTAGGCAAAATGGTTTGCAGAGTCCAGAATGGCAATATAAATGCAAAGAGAACAGCATGCTCTTTAGTCTCTGTGAGCTTTCAGTCTAATAGGAAAATGAATATGTATAGAGAAAGCAAAAATACTCTTGATACAAAATAGTCCATCATTGAATAATATGTATTGAATTTAAATGCCTTAATACACTCACGAGAGAAGAGAAAAATAAATGATTAATTATTTCTGCCTAAGCAGATCTTGTGGGGGATTTACAATGCCCTAGAAACAAGATGATATTAGACTTTTGATATGAAAGATAAGAAAGCATTAACTGGAAAAGGAGCTATAAGAAGGACATGCCAAGATGTCAGGAGTGATTCCTTACATACAAACGTGGTTTGTTCAGAGACATCCGGGGTTTATGCTACACCTTAAAGGGACAGAATGAGAAATGGCAGTAGAAAGTTTGATGAAAATACACATTGAACTGTGTGGTCTCTCTCAGTATTCTTCATATAATTTATCCAATATCCTACTCTGGTAACTTCCAGAATGTCTTCAGCACATACAAATACTTATTGAATTGGCTTATTCTGGTAACTTAGATTACCCAAAAATATGAATTTTAGTCATTGTTTCAAATGTTAATTACAAGTTCTCCAAATATGTTAAATGTATACATTTTACTATACTCACAATATCTCTCATGTCGTCGTTTATCTCTCAGTTTGGTCATTTCTTTTGACGCCTGCGGCCAGACCAGCATCTAGAACAAGCCAAACTTTAACTCAGCACCAAACTCTGTGCAATAGTGCTAACAAAACAGGTAAATTGCGCAGTAAATCTTTTTGTAATAACCCTCTAGAAAAAGATTCATTTAAATCAGCCAAGTTCATGACATCCATAAGATATCTGAGAAAGGAAATGAGCTCTCTGGAGGAATAACACTGGACTCATTTTTCTAACTTTCATATTTTGCATTTTTCTTTCTAACTATTTCTGACAGTTCAGAAGCAGTTTTGTCCATATCCTCCCACTCTGTAACCCTTTTTTGCAATATTAAAATGCACTGACTCTTATATTTTAAGAGTTGGTTGAAAAAAATGAACAGAAACAGAAAATCAGGTCAACTTCTCTTCCCTCAGCTCTAACAAATTTTTGATTTTGTTATTGTTTGTTTCTAGATGTATTTCCCAGTCCCATGTGTTCATATGTTGGACTTTTAGATGGTGATTGGATCACAGAGGCATCACATTCATTGGTGAATTGGTCCACTAATGTTTTTATGGTTAGATGTGATGTTAGGAGGTGAAGCCTGGTGGGTGGAGGTGGGTCACAGGGGGCAGGGCCTGGAAGGCTGTATCTACCTCCTTCTCCCTTAAACTTTGCTTCTTGCTGCTGTGCCGTGAAGGTATTTTCTCTCTGCCATCGCCCTCTAGCATGCTGGCCTGCCTTGGAGCCCTCAGATGATGACCTGAAATCTCTACTATGTAAACTGAAATGGACCTTTTCTCCTTAAAATTGTGGGTGTCAGGCATTGTGTCTCAATGATGAGGAAGTAACTAAGACAAGTTTTGGTACTGTAGAAGTGAGATCTCGTTCTGACACTACCTGACCACGTGGTTCAGAAGTGTATGAAACTGGCCTGTGGGAAGAGACTGGAAAAGTCCAAAGATGCTGGGTGGTGAAGAGACCTAGATTTAAGCCAAGCTTGCTGGGGGATACTGGTCAGATGACAGCGAACAGTATTCTCATTTTTAAAAAGCAGATGGAAAAGACCAGGCTCAAAAGGTTTCAGTTGGGAACAAAACCTCCACTGGCAGATGGACTACCAGCCAAAGATATTATACTTGGGTGGGAAATTTGTCTACATTGTGCTCCTCTCCTGAGACTTTGAAGAAGACTGAGATTAAAGAGAGTGGACTAATTAATTTAGTGAAGGGAATTTCAAGGTAGCCAAATAATGAGGCTGTGGAATGAGTACTGTTGGGAGATTTCAGCAAACAGTACAGCTAAATACTTAAAGAATTTTGACATTGGGCAGAAAGGAAGCTCAGGTAAAGCCGAATCCTGCAAAGATAGAGCAGAGGAGAGCTTGGTTGCTAAAAAGATGAGTACTAAACAGAAGCCAAGTACTTTGGGACAGGACCACAGGAAAAATGGCTTAAGAGCATGTGAAGAACTTCATCACTTGAAGGTTCAAAATTGGAAAAACAAAAGACTGTGCTTTGAGAAGAGAATCCCTTAAAGAAGAGCTGCCTAGTTTATATTTTTCCCAGAATTCACTTTACCTTGTTCAGCTGTGCAGCCACTTGGGTGCCTTTGCAACCACCCAGAAGATGCAGTACCTGTTCTCCCTGGCTCGTAGTAGACCCTGGCAATAGCCACACAGTGCTGGTTTTATATGTGTGAAGAAGACAGAAATTGTGGGGTCTTGAAGGCTTCTCCTTTTCAGGAGAAGGCTAGGAGACCAAGCAGTGTATTCCTGGGAGGAAAGTACCTTAAACTGGGAGAGTGAAGCCAAAAGAAAAATAGAAACCACAGAAAATTGGAGAAGTCAAGAACGAGGTCCATTTGAGGAAAGCTGCAAGGAGTGAGGAAGGCCAGCTCAAGACAGAAACCATCACAGTTGTACCACCAGCAATGCCATAAGGGTAGGTCTGCCCAGCCTCTTCATTGCTCACATTTTGGCACATTTTGCCCTGGGTACTGGACATGGAATGACAGGATTTAATATGTTCCCTGATAGGTTTGGTCCTGTTCTTTTTGTTCTCTTATTTCTCCCTGGTGGAATGTGCATGCTTTCCCTGTGTTACTGAATGTTGGAAGTTTTAACTCTGTTTTGATTTTTCTGAGGTACTCACAATGAAGAGTTAACCTTAAGTCTCAGAGGAGACTTTGAAGTTGAACTTTTGAGCAGTGCTGAAACTGTTTGGACTTTGGAAATGGTTGAGATGGAAGAAACTCATTCTGCATGAAGGGAAGTGTGTGAGTCTTTTAAAGGCTGTGGGTGGGATGACATGGTTTTTATCTAGAAGTCCCTCCTGAGCTTCATGCATGCATAGGTTTGACTTTTGGGAAGTTATTGCATGATACTCATCAGTGGGTTAGTCCATTAAAGTCTCAGGAGCTAAATGTGATGTTAGGAGGTAAAGCCTGGTGGGAGGAGTGGGTCACTGTGGGCATGGCCTGGAAGGTTATATCTCCCATTCTCCTCCCTTCATCTCTCTGCTTCCAGCTGCCATGCCTTGATGGACTTTTCCTCCACCATTCCCTGCTGGCATGCTGTCCTGCCTTGGAGTCAGGGGACTGTGGACTGAAAGCTCTACAAACTGAAGCAAAATAAACCTTTCCACCTTTAACCTGTGGGTGTCAGACATTGTGTTCAGCCATGAGAGTGTAAAAAAAAACAATTTAATCTTAAAACAATTTTCTAGTTAAACACGTAATTGCAAAAGGGTCATTTTTAGGAGGTAAGTTTGTATATTCTTTAAAAAAGGTGACATCAATGAGCAGAAAAATAATGCATAAATTATAGCAAAGTTATATTTGAAATAGAAGACATCATTTCTCTTCAAAACACTGTAAGAAACATGGTATTGTTAATCATAAAATACTCTAAAAATTCCTGAAACTAGGTCACAAAATTTCTGTTTATCTTTGTCATTTATAGCATAACCTTGTTCTTTTTTTCTGATACAAAGGATCTATTAAAATAGAATTAGCAATAATACAGAGGTTTGTCACACACAATTTGATATTGTGCCTTATACATTTTTATAAAATATGTAACCTTTGGAATTTCTCCAATCTGTCCCTTTGTACCTTCCCAATAGTCACATTTATTAGTCACTGTCATCATGGAGTACTTTATATTTTCTGTAAAATAGAATTATAGACTATGTGCTTTTTTAAAATTTTTGGAAGGACATTTACCTTCAGTTATTCATTTTTATTTTCTTCTTTTATTCAATTCCTGTATGCATTTTTGCATATATGCTATTTTTACTTTTCATTCAGATCTAAATTTGAAGTACTTACTACATGTAGTTTCTCAATTAGAATTTCATCTATCTATCTATATATATCTATATCTCTACTTATCTCTGCCTATATCTATATCTATCTATATCTATATCATCTATTTATCTATCTATTTATTTATTCAATGCTCACATGGATAAAGTAAGGAATATATTGGCCCTTTTTCCCCTCCTAAGAATTCCACTGTATAGATATCCATGGTAGATCTTTCTATGATGTCAAATATCTTTCATGGTGGTCAAAGTAGTAGCACAAAGTTGATGCCTCAAATCATAAAAATTTATTTTCTCACTCCAGAAGCTAGATGTCTTGATTTTTTATTTTTATTTTTTTGGTACGAGGACCAGGCAGGTGCTTGTGCCATTGAGCTCCATCCCTGGTCCCAGAAGCTAGATTGAAAGAGATCAAAGTCATGGCAGGGTTAATTGTGTCTGAGGTCTCTGTCCTCAGTTTGCCTACGGCTGTCTTCTCATGACCCTTCCTCTGAGTATGGCTGTGTTCTCATTTCCTCCTTTTTCAAATAAGGACTCTAGTCATTTGTTTAGAACCCAATCCACTGACTTCAATTATCCTTAAATGCCTCTTTTAAAACTACAATTCAAAAAACATTTCCTATTGTGATATACTCAGTGTTAGAATTTCTGCATATACTTTTTTAATTTTTAAAAAAATATTTACTAGTACATGTATTCATCACAAAGTGATTGCATTCATTGTGGGGAGTTGGTGGATGTAAATAACACATCTCTCTCTATTTACTTCCTCCTCCCCTCTGGTTCCATCCCTTGAGCTCCTTCCCATTTGTCAAAGGTCTTTTTCCTGATTTCTACTGTCTATTTTTTATTTTACTCTTTAAATTATTTATTCTTTGGGTTGCTCATAGAAAACACATGATAGTAAAGCTTGTGCATCTCATTTCACTTAGTATTATCATCCTAAGTTGCATCTGTTTTCTTACACATGACTCAAGCTCATCCTCTATTGTAGGGTAAAACTCCATTGTGTATAAACACATTTTCTTGAATCATTCATCTGTTGATGGACATGTACCCCCCTCCCAAGATTTAGCTACAATGACTTTTGCTGTTGTTAATATGGGTATGCACATATCACTGTAGTACAACATCTTTAACTCTTTGGGGAAGATACCTAGAAAGGGAAATAGCTGGGTTGAATGGAATTTCTATTTTCAGTTTTTCTAAAGAATTTGCATACTGATTTCCATAGTGAATACTCTAGTTTCCATTCTCACTAACACTATTGAAGAATTCTTTTTCAGCTGTAGCCTAGTCAGCATTTGTTATCATTTAGTATGTTGATAATGGTCATTCTTTAGGGAATAAGATAGAATCTCATAATTGCTTTAATTTGCATTTCTTTAGTGACTAGTGATGGTGGACAGTTTTTTCATGTATTTCTTGGCCATTTGTATTTATTTTTCTAGAAGTGTCTATTCATTCAGGTGCCCACTTCTTGGCTGATCTTTTTTTTCCCTAGGGGAGTCTAACTATTTTGTTTTCTTTATGTATTCTAGATTTCAATCCTCTGTCTGGTGTAGCTGGCAAATATTTTTCTCACTGTGTAGGTTGGCTCTTCACTCTGTTGATCGTGGCTTTTGCTGTGCAGGAGATTTTTAAATTGATATAATTGCATTTATTGATTCTTGATCTTATTTCTTGTGGATTTGACATTCTATTCAGAAAGTCCTTGCCTGTACCTATTTATTTAGGAGTTTACCTATTTTATCTTCCATTTTATATCAGTTTTAACATTTTCACTTTTGACTATTTTGATTTTTTTAGTACACAGTGAGTGAAATGGGTCTAAATTCAACCTTCTACATGTGTGCAGATTATTTTCCTAGAACTTTTTGCTAAGGAGTCAGTCTTTGCTCCAGTGTTTTTTCTTGGTTACTTTGTCAAAGATTAGATGGAAGACTGAGCCTGGGGCTGTTTGTGCATCTTCTGTTCTGTTCCCTTGATCCATATGTCTGTTTTTGTCCTAGTAATTTGCTATTTTATCACTGTAGCTTTGTAATATAATTTGAAATCTGGGACTGTGATGCCTACAGCTTTGCTATTGTTACCCAGTATTATTTCTGTTGTTTGGTGTCTATTCTTGTTTTTATGTGAATTGTTGGATTGTTTTCTCTAGTTCTCTGATGAATAGTGTTAGTATTTTGTTTGGGATTGCATTAAATCTTTACATCCCTTTTGGAACTATGGCCATTTTGGCAGTATTGGTTCTGCTTATCCAGGCACTGCAGTTATTTTCCCATCTTCTGATGTCCTATTTATCTCCTTTTTTCACAATATTGTAATTTTAAGTATAGAACTCTTTCATGTCCTCCGTTAATTCCTAGGTATTTACTTTTTCTTAGGGCTATTTCAAATGGTGTTAGTGTCCTAACAGCGATCATCGCTACTTTTCATCTCTACACCTCTTTTGTTCTTGAAAAACTGAAGCGCTGTCCTTATTACACAGTAGGTCTTTACTCTTCTACCTCCTAATTCATCAATCTCTGGCAACCATCATTCTATTTTTGATCACCATCACTTCGACCACTCTAAGCATGTTATAAGGAGAATCAGGAACCATTTGGCTCATAGCTACTAATTTATTTTACTTAAAATACTGTTATGGTTTGTGTATGTGCGTCCCCCCAAAGCCTCATGCGGCCATGGGGAAGGCTTTTAGAGTTTGATTGATTATGGGTGTGAGAGCTATACCCGCCCTGGGGTGGATAGTTTGCAATAAAGAGGCT
>NW_004955422.1:8892916-8918217 GCF_000276665.1 Chinchilla lanigera | reverse complement strand
ATACTATCCTGAATATCCATCCATGTTGTGGCATACATCAGAATTCCCTTCCTTTTGAAAACTGAGTAATATTTTATTATATTTATGTACTTCTTGGTGCAAATTTTATTTATGTGCTGATGGACACATGGGTTGCTTTCATGTGTTAGCTAGTATGAATACTGCTGTTAGGAACATGAGTATAAATATACCTCTTTTAGTCCATCCTCTAAATTCTTTTAAATGTGTATGCTCTGAAGTAAATGTGCTCAGTCAGGTGTCATATAATTTTTATTCTTAAGAAGTCTCATAACTATATTCTACAGAAAAATGCAGCACTTTAGATTCCCACCAACTGCGCTGAAGGCTTTCCATTTCTTCCATATACTGACCAACATTTATTTTTGTTTTTAGTCATATATGTGTTCTGCACTAGCCATTTTATTGTGTGTGAAGTAATAACTTTTACTTTTGCACTACATTTCACAAATGACTTGTGATAATGTTTTGTGCTTATTGGATATTTTCCTTTTTTTTTTTATTTATTTTTTTTCTGTACCAGGAATTGAACTTAAGACCTTGGGCTTGCTTGCCAGGCAGGCACTGTGCTGCTGAGGTATATCCCTGACCTCTAGTTTTAGGAATTTCAATTGCTTGTACTAAACAAAACACGAGTTTCCTCAAATAAATAACATCTCATCACAAATAAGGCATCATTGAAAGGATTAAAAACAATCCTGTCCTAAGTTTTTCCATATAGTTTGATTCTTTATATATTCCTATTTCTGGGCTTCCTCTTAAGTTACTCGGTTCCTCATGTTTACCAGCTGCAATTTAGTTAATGTTAAAAATTTACTTTAAATACAGTCTTATCATGTCCTTTAGAAACTAATTTTTCTCTTCATTATTTTCCAAGAGTAATTTTGTAATTCAAATAGGATTTTCTTCAATTATGGATTAATTCGGATTCTGTCTTCTATGCACTTAAAACTTCATGGTGCTTTTCCCTTGGGTTGTATTCCCAGTAGTACCTGTTGGTCAAGAACTGTATTTTTTTTTCTCTTCCTATGTTCATTCTATCCTGAGTAATCCTATGCGAGTGCTTGCTAATTAGTTCAAAATAGAACATCTTTCTTGCTACATTATTTCACTTCATTTAAATAAACTTTTCATAAAATTTAAGCATTTCAAGTCATGAATCTTGTGGATGTTTTCTAAAATAATTAAATGGAGAATTTTAGTATTGGTTGATATCATTCACTATGGTAGTTGTAACTTTCTATGGATCCGAAGATACATGGAAAAGACAAATGCAAGACCAGCTCATGATAGTTAATTTTTATTATTTTCCTTCAGGCAAGACTCTCATACAGAGAGAGCAAAGCAATAGTTCATTCTCCCTTTTAGGACCACAGCAGACACAGGTATATATGTAGACACTTCTCTGACATAGCAGAGATGTGAGAGTTGTTCTGTCTAGTTTTACAAAGTTATGTGTTCTTCCAGACTTTCAAGTTAAATTGCTGGAAATCTGTTTGGCAGTTCCTATTTTGGGAACTAAAAGCTACTTATTGAAAATTTCACCTTGGTAGACAAAAACAAAAAGAGAAAATCTAAAACTATAAGATTACTGTATATGAGGAGAGGAAGGATGAACTAGATTGTCTTAGGGCAAGTAGGTTTATGATGTTAATAAATGAACACAGATTTATCCATTCATTCTGACCCCTGGGCAGGACGATTGGGGCAGAAGGAGCAAGAGGCTGGAACTATTCTGTTTTTATGAACATTGTGGTCCATTCTGCTTAATATTTAAAATTAACAATCCTGATATGTAGTGAATAAGTCTCTGTGATTCTCTTTTTTATTGCAGATCTCATTGATAGACCCTATCAAAAGTCAGAAGCCTGGTAGCTTGAATAATGAACATTACTGAAGAGCCTATTAATAATCATCTCTTGAATTTCTGTGAATGTGTAGATTATTTAGAGTTCTACGTAAAATGTAAATTTAGTTTATAATATTTCTTACATCCTGAGGTACTAACAAGCTTGTAAGTAATGCCTATGAAGTTGACAAACAGGCCATACCATCAGCAAAGTTTATAATATGCGTTCCTGATTAGAAGTGTGCTTGTTTTGTAGTTTAATTTTATCCTGTAGGAAAGACAATCTTAATTTCTTGGGCTGAGGCAGAGAGAAAAGGCCTCAATATCGTAATCAAGTTTTTCAGTGGAAGGTGTTGAATTTTATAATCTTTTGCTGGACAAGTAGTAAAAAAAAGTGAATTTAAAATTGGTGAAATTAGCTGGGCATGGTGGTGTATGCCTGTAACCCCAGCACTCGGGAGGCTGAGGGAAGAAGATCATTGTGAGTGAGAGACAAGCCTGGGCTACACAGTGAGCTCAAGGCCATCCTGAGTTGAATAGCGTGGACTTATCTCAGAAAGGGAAAAAAAAAAAACATAAAATTTCACTTGAGTTAATTTCGTGAATTAGTATGTAAAATTAATCTGTCATAAAGATTAAGAAATGAAGAAAATTTTCTCCCTCACACATTTACTGCCCACAAACCCTAGGAATTTACTTTCTTTTGTGTATGTTTTTATTAAACAAAATTGGAATTAAGATAGCTTTGTTCAGTCATTACTACATTTGCTATGAAGTCAAGGTTTATATTTTAATCATTTACCTGAGAATTTAGAAACTCAAATCTTAATTTAACTAAATATTTTAACTGAACATAGGAAAGTCATTTTTATCATTCAAGTACTATCTAATTCATTCACATCTTGCCTTTATGATATAACTAAATTATTATATAAAGAAGTTGTGAACATAAGTAGAATAAAAACTTTCAGTTACATAAGTAGGACTTATTACTTACATATTATTATAATTGTGGATTCTCTTAAAATACATAGGGAATATACACAGAAACATCAGTATTCATTTAAGAAGCATTTATACATGCATGGTCACAGACTATGTTTTTATGGGATGAAAATGCATCAGAACAGGGTACAAATTATTAAAGATGTTTACAAAAAAAATCTAGATTTTTACTTATTTATTAGTATATTCTTGTGATATATAGTAAATATATTGTAAAGTATTGTTACATTATAGCTTGATCCATTTTACTTGCTCTGTTCTTTCCCTCTCTTCTGCTTGATCCCGTATCCAGATCCCCTCCCCTTTACAAAATCTGTTTCCCCACATATCTAATTTCCAAAGCAACTTCAAAACATTTTATCAGGTAGTGAAAGCATAAGACATCCTACCCAAATTTAGTAAATGTGTGTTTATTTCTGTCCAATAATCTCTTGGGAGAACCATCTGTGTTAATATCTTTTTATTGCTATAGCCAATCATAGCAAAATGAATAGCTTAAAGTCTTATAATTTTATAAGAAAAAGTCTGGTTAGTCACAGTGGGTTAAATTTAAGTCTTATTTGGACTGAGTTCTCTCTGAAAGTTATAGGAGAGAATGCATTCCTTGAGATATACAGCACTTTGGAGATGCCTCCATTTCTTAACCCAGGAGATGTTGTAGCCATGGCATCATAGTATTTACTGCTTCCATGATTGCACTTTCTTCTCTGAAATTAGCTTCCTTACTTTATTTTTATGAGGATACCTGGTTGCTTTGAACTCATCCAGTTAATTTAGGATAATTTCCAAATCTCAGGATTCTTAACTTAATCAGATTTGTAAAGTTACTTTTCTCTAATATATATACATACATATATAATGGAGTTTAGAATGTGGGCACCATGAAAGAGGTAGAGCAACATTATTCAAGCACCACACCATCATTTCGCAGTATAATCCATGTGGTAGACAGAGGTATTTTCCACTATGGTTTCAGGAATTGAGCTGGGATTTAGACTAAGAAGTGAGAAGATTTTTTCTGTGATGACCACAGTAACACATTCTGAATTGGGTCTCGGACTACAACGAATCAAGAATAATAACTCCTGATTTTTAAAAGACATTGTCTTTCTCCAGGATTTCAGTGTTGATCAGTTTTCTAACACGGTGACATATAAAACCTGAAGTAAACAAATTAAAGGAGGAAAGATTTCTTTTGGCTCACGGTTTTAGAATGTTCAGTCCATGGTTGCTTGACTGTTCTACTTTGGTCCAGTGGCAACACTTTATATTATGTTGGGAGCTATGATGTAGGAGACCTGCCCCTGCATATCAGTGGGGAAGTAAATAGTGAGAGAAAGCGGCTAAAATCTCAATATCCTCATCAAGGGTACACTTCCAAAGACCTAGCCTCTTTTCATTAGTTATCATTTTCTAAATGTTCTACCACCTCCCAATAGTTGCTTAGAACTTTGGGGGACATTTGCATACAATAACAATTTCTATATTTGTCACAGAAGACTCTTCAAATCTGCTAGCCTCTTCTCTCCTCATATAAAAAGTTCTTTCCAGAGAACAAAATTGACACTGAGAAAGATGTTGGTGAAAGATGGTGAAATGAGGAGAAAAAATACTAATGACATGTTTTGGAGGTCAGCAAAGTAGCCCGGCTCCCCATCTTTTCCCATCATATTTAAGCTCTTCTCAGTCACTTACAAAGGTATATTATAAATGTAGTGGATTCTCTAACTCTTGACAAGAGGAAAGCAAGACAGTTGAGAAGACAAAGGCTTGAAAACAAAAGTAGCAAAGCTGGTTCTCAAGGTAATTATTAACACTATAGCATGACAAGGACCTCTGAACTTTAAATACTGTGAGCATGACCGTGAATATTGTCTTTATGTGTTGACCTTTGTGTGCTGCAGAGCAAGATGTATGAGTTTAAGTAGCTGACTTGAGTTGCTCAATAGTTGAAGCATGCATGTGCTATTAAATGTTGTCCATAGGAAAGTGCGGCATGGAATTAAATGACAAAATGCTAGAGTGGTATGAAAACCAATTCAGAATGCATTTACTGTAACCATCACCGAAGAATCCTGTAACTCTCATTGCTTAAGAAGAAAAACCACCCAGCAGGGCAGACTGAGTCAACTTGATGACCAAATCTCGTATACTATAAAGTTTAGTTACTTAACTTGAGTTACCTGGCAACCATCAAACTTTTTTTCTCTTTTCTTATTAGAACTTCTGAAGGTGAAATGCTTTTATTTAATGGTCAGTTATTTTTCCTTCTTATTTTATGAAAGAAGTGCTAACAAGCAGATGGGCCATCTCTGGCTCTCTGTGAACAGTTTTGTGTGCCTTCTGCATGCTGGGATGCCCTGGATTTAAGAAGAGATTCCCAGCTATACCAAGGTGATGACAACAGTGCAGATCTAAGCTCAGAACAGCAGGTGTTACAGCACAGCAGTTGAGGCATTCATATATTCACCAAGATTAGAAAACTTCAGAAAGAGTTACTCATGAAAATCTCAACTGACCTTTAATTAAAGCTGTGAGGAAAGAAACTTTTTTCTAAAGCTGCTGTGAATGGATGACAGATGCAAGATTTATTACATCAAGAATTTAATCAGAAAAACATTTTCTTTCCTCGGGATGTAGTAAATTGTTTTGTTACATGGAAGGAAAATACAACACCTTTATGTACAATTGCTTATTTCCAAGTCTTTTGTTTCCCTGAGTGATATAAAATATTAGGTTTTTTTCATGGCAATCAGGTATTTAAAAATACTGGCATCAACTGGAGCGTGTGGTTAGTCTCATATTTTGTATTCCCATTTTTGTATATTGAAAAAGGTATGTTTTTCCAGCTTCTTTTAACAAGGACATAACAAGTAAGATAACATAATTCAAGTTGTTAATGAAAGTCTGGTCCTCTGACATTTTCCAAAGTAGTTTCAAATACAAGAGACCCAGAAAAGCAAAAGCAAACAAACATAAAATTCCTTTGAATACACACGTTAGAGATTATATAATATAAAAAATAGCCCTAGTGATATGCATTCCCCTAAATGAATAAACACAATAAATTTACTAGTAATAAAGTTAGACTCTGTATAACAATTCAGGCACTAGCACTGCCGTTTAAATTTAATACCATATATTGCTTTCAATAGTAAAGCTGATTATGTATTTAATAAGACTTTAAGATTCTCTTCGACCAACAACTTCATGGTATTTCTGGTTGACTCTTTTAGAAAGCCTAATGAAAAATAAAGGAGCCAATATTTCAAAAGCCCATTTCATTTTTAAATGCCATGTAGAAAGAGGACAAGGGAGAGAAAGCCAGGAAAAGGCAATTATAATAGTAATGTGTGGCCCAAAGCAATGCGCAGCAAGATGCACTCCTGATACTGATTTATGTCAACACGACCCCCACTCGTGACATTGAAGTCGATTCACAAGATTATAAACAGGCAGTGCAGTGCCAGAAGAATGGGTGAGGCAGACCTCTAGACACAGCCATTTCCTATCTGGTCATTGTTAAAAGTATAAAATTCACACCTTGGCCTCATCTATTCTTATTACAATTTTTGTCATTGGAATGAGGTGCCTGCATGTTAATAACCATTGTGAGCTGGGAAAGCTTGTAGTCTGCAGCACTGCTGTAACCTTTTTAGTATTCTGTATTTGATTGGCTCCCTAGTCTACCCTGATTTCTCACATGCAGCAGAGGTTGTAAAAGGTGATAACACAGGCAGCTATCCAATCAAACTGCAGAACCTTGAAAAGGTCAAGCACATAGAGAGTTGCCTGTCTGAGAACATATCAGAGAAATTAAGTAAAGGCCACTTTTCTTATCTAAGATTTCATAATATCAGTCTTGGACTATCACAATTCAAATAACAGGAGTTACAAAACAAAAAGCCCTGCCTGTTTCTGTGAGAAGTGAGATGATTGCTGTGGAATGATTTTCTTCCTTGCTTTCTCTAAATAATGAAAGTGTGTGCATTACCACTAATACATGTACTACCAAAATAATGCAAACAATGTAGAGCAATATTTAAGTAAAATGTTTTAGGCATTTAATTAAAAGTTCCACAATTTATCAGTTAAGTAACTTAGGTGAATGAATTTAGTATTTCTAAGAATCAATATTTTAATAATCAAACTACAAGATTAATATGTTTTGCAAAGCACTGATTTAGAGATAGAATAAAATAACATATTTATTCACCTAATGTATAAAGTGAATGGTAGCAGACAGTAACAACATCAATAACAACAGTAGTAATAAAAAGTAATAGCAGTACTAGTGTAATAAATAGTAGTAGATATAAAAGAAGTAACATTTTTTCATTTGTGAATTAAATAGTATCATTTAATTATACTTTAAAAAAATTGATAGCTTATTTTAGGTAGGCATATTTAAAGTAAATTTTGATAGGACAAAAGTTCCAGAAATATATGTAAAGTGTTTTCTTATAAACCCAAGTATTCAGAATATGATGAAATACACAATATGATGAAAAATAAAGAGGTAAATTAAATTCTAATGGATAATGAGAGCTAGGTTTATGCTTCCTAATTCTAACTTCATTCAGGGTGAAACTCTTTCTTACATTCTCTTGGTATGCATAAAGTAGAAAAGCAACTGTCAAAAGTTAAAGTAAGAAGTGTATTTTACATATTAATTGAATAATGGATTGGAAAGCCTGCCTAGAAACCACATGAAGATCCATATATTCAATGAGTTGTGTGTGTACAAAATATAATTTCATGTTTTCTTGCTGTACTGCCCCCCTCCCCCACTTCTGACTCAGATGCAGTATGAACTGTCTAGAAAATCAGCTTATTAGATCTCATTTGTTAAAAATTCATAGAGCATTACTTTGCTTAAATACTTGAAGAGGGTATTGAGATTTATAGAAAAAGTTTTGACCAAAAGTGTTTTGAGGGGCTGGGGATTTAACTCAGTGGCACAGCTTCTGCCCAGCAAGTGCAAGGTCATGAGTTCAATCCCCGGTACCGGAAAAAAAAAAAAAAATTAAGCAAAAGTGTTTTGATTGAAAATGTAATGTGCAGCTTGATACAGATAATGAAGAGAAATTTACTTGGGAATTTCATAGCTACAAAGTGGCTTTGTAAATTGCTGAATTGACCCTTCACTGGAGGAATTATTTTGCAATGTCATTGAAATAAGTTAAGGAGTTTCTGTTCATCATCCTTCTTTAGGAGAATAATTCATTGCTTTATCACAGTGATATTTTTAGGGATATGTCCAGTAAATAAGGGATGAAATTTTAGTGTTTAGATGTTTAGATTCATTTTAGAGTTACATCAAAATCAGTATAAGTGGGTAGTTTATTTCATATTAAATTGAATTTAATATTCTGGGATTACTTAACATAGAAGATACTAGAATTTTTCTTATTATAATATTTTCAATGTAATAAAATATGGAAAGGTATCTAATGCAGCCATTTACTGAAGAAATAATAGCATGATAGATATGAAAATAAGTAAGAACCATCAATATGGTGAAAATCACTTTCTCAACACCTCTCATGCTGTCTCTTCTTCTCTTTTCCTTTCTAAATTTGTTTCTCCTTCTACTATCTTGCATGCACATTCGCTACACACACACACACACATACACACACACACACACCAAACACAAGAAGGAATGTGCAAGAGATGAAAATATGAGAAAAAGAGACAAAGAAGCAAGAGCCAGAGACACACACAGTTGATCCATGACAGTGAGGACACTATTCAGTGCACTTATTGACTACTGATTGTTATATATATACACAGATGAAAAGTATTATAGAAGACAGATCCAGTGTTTGCACTCATAGAACCTAGATATAATAAAGATGGTACCAATGTATAACCTTCCTGTAAAATTGGATAAATACAATAATTCTTTGAGATGTTAAAATGGGAAGATGGGCCATAATCTTTGAGAGAATGGTATGTGGCTTTTTTCTATTCTAAATATCTAAGTGGAGGTCTGAAAAACAAGTAGAATTTGGCTCTTAAAGCAGAATAAGCTAAGAAAATATTGATATGCAATAATGTGTCTTAGTTACTTTTTTCCTTGCTGAGACAAAATATCTGACACCCAAAGTTAAAGGAGGAAAGATTTATTTGGCTCACAGTTTGTAGAGTTATCAGACCTTAGTCAACTGGCTGTAGAGTAGGATGGCATGGTACAGGGGTATCAGAGTGTAAGTTAGTGCTTACACTTATCCTTCAAAACCCAAATGCGTATGCTTTTGTATGAGCGCCAAGCTGACAATGGCCTTTAGGTTGGAGTATGTTAACCTGTAGAGTATTTTAGAAATAGTGTACAAAGCACAGTGTACGTGAGGGCAAAATAGATGGGTTGAGTTTGTGTTATCCCTACCCTTAAGGAACCAAAAGGCATTGACACATGTCAGTCTGCAGCTCCTCTTCACTTATCACCACTCTGCCCTCTACCAGAACGAGACACATCCTGTAAAATAATGGTGGTGGACTACCGCAAACTTAAACAAGGAGTATATCCAGTCACCAAAATGAAGCTACTCTGCCAGATATATTTTTCCACAGAGGAGTTTAACATAGCCTCAGGTATACCATACATAGCTATGAATCTGATCAAGACAAATCCATTCATTATTATTGTTAAAAAATTGAAACTGTTTACACTTAGTTGAAACAAACAAACTAACAAAAACTATATAAATGAATGGTGTAAACTCAAGGCTCTGGTAAGCTGCTTTGTACAAATACAATATAATCCAGAGGCCAAGAATAGCGGGCATTCCACGGAACATCACACTGTTTCATTGCCCTTACAATGTCATGGAATCGAACAGGAGAAATAAGAAATTCCTCATATGTATAAGTGCTTGGGAAGACACATATTCTCAAGAGAATGAAATATAAAAGCAGTTTAATAAAAAGCCATTGTGTGCCTGTAATTCCAGCACTATGGGAGACTGAGGCAGGAGGACTGTGAGTTCAAGACTAGCCTAGGGCATTTATTGACTCAGTAATATGCTGTCGAAAAAGAAAAAAAAAAAAGTAGAACTGGAGGTACATTCCTCAGTACTGAAGAAAACTCATTGTTTAAGTAATTTATCTTTTTTTAATTGATTTTTTAAGTTAACTAATGTTAGTAGACTTCATTTTTAGGGCAATTTTGGTTTTTTACAGACTATTTAAGCAGATGTAGACTTCTACCCTCACCATGAACCATTTTCCTCGGGTATAGCATATTAATTTAGTGGGATACATTTATAACAATTGATAAATCATTATTGTTAATTAAAACCCATAGTTGGTGCTATGACTCACTTTTTATATTATATGGTTTTCTGGTATCTGTGAAAAGCATAGGTCACTTACATGAATGCAAATTTTAAACACATAGTGATCAGTGACAAACCGGAATAGCATCTTGAAGACAAAAAATAATGTAGGTCATGTTTAACTTTCAACAAAAGAAATAGAAATACATCCAGTAGGACTGTTCAGGGTTGGAAGACAGCATCTTGCGCAAATGGGAATATTATTGTCCTCTGAAAAGCCAAAGAAAGAGACACCACATGACGTGAAAGGTGTCAGGAAGGGATGCCAGCTTTGAATGTGGCACAAAGAAAATTAGATTAAACATCAAGTTCATAATAAGTTTCAAAATATCCTGCCAATAATGCAGAACAAAACTCTACATTATTTTAAGCATTAGTCATAAGAAAAAAATGCAATGTGGGTGAGTTTCTTCAAATTTCAATGAAAGGATAAGATGAAAGATCCTGGAATAAAAATGTTTGTTTGTATATGACCTTTCCACGATGTTGTGGCTCCTGCAGATACAAAATGTGAAACAAGCAATAGCGATGTGCCTACCTAGTACAACTCTGAGTGACCTGCTGGAGGAACTTGTGCTTTATATCCATGCAAATCTGGATTATGCAGGGGTAGATATTCTTGTCTTCACATGGAGGGCAGAGAATGCCATGGGGTTGCAGTGGAACATGTTAAAGCTATTACCTTATGCCAACAGAATGGAAATTAAAATAGCAATAGCCCCTTTCTTAAACTATTTAATGGACCTTGACCACAAAGAAGAAAAAACAAAACTATAGTTTCAAGAGTAAGGAAGAAAATGGTTACCATATGAGTGATTCACTTGTGGGGTTTTTGGTGCACCCTTATCTGAGTTATACAATTCATTGCTAATTATACCAAATAGGAACATGGCACTTAAGGGTTCATCCTCTTCATGGATAATAGTTTGGGTTGTACCTATAGGGGAAGTGGTGCTCAGTTAGAAAGAAGAAGACCTCAAGCAGAGTGTAGAAGAGAGAGACAGTGAATGTCAGTGGTTTTCCTTATATTAGCCTAGATGATATGGTTATAAATTGAACTCTAAACATTTACTTGCTAAGTTTTCCATTAGCTGAATTGTCCCAGAATCCTACGCAAGACCTTCTCAGAAATAATGTAAAGAAAGAGATCTCATCTGGAAAAGATAAATGTAGGACTGTAGTTGTAACTAATATATTTCCCAGATTACTCTTTGGAAATGAAAAGTCTATTCTATCAGCCACTGGGACTGCTTTTGTGTTGGATTTCATACTGTCAGTCTTCTTCAGAGCTCTTCAGCAGAAGGGAACGGATTTGTTAAAGGATAAACTCCTTTTTTCAGGCGATCAGCATTTAATTACTCATTAATATGGGAATATACAATATATGTATATATATCCCCATACAATATATTGGTTACAATATATCCATCCTACTTGTTCCAAACTAGGAAGCCCTAAAGAATTACCCCAATTCAGACTTCTTCCTGAAGTCAACTACCTTTAGACTACCATTTATTTGTTTGTTTGTCTTTTTGAGACAGGGTCCTGCTATGCAGTTCAGGCTGGTCTTAAACTCACTTTGGAGCCCAGGCTGGTCTCAAATCTACAATGATCCTCCTGCCTCAGACTTCCAAGTGCTGGGATTACAGGCGTCTGCCACCATGCTTGGCTCTAGACTATAGTTTAACCCAATATTTCATGCAGTACATTCTTTTGTCTCTTCTCTTTCAAAACTGTGGATTAAAAAAAAAAAACCTAAAAACTCCCAAAGTCATGTTTGCTTCAGTTTTCTTACTGGCACAATCATATATAGAAAAATACAAATTAATCAATCCATAATAAATTAACCACTAAAATTTAAGAAAGAAATTATAATTTGATAATCATATAAAAATGATTGCTCAATAAATGTGAACAGACATTCTAAATCAGAACTGAATGGATGATGAACATAATGAAAAGCTGCTTGTATTTTTGTTTGTAGTACTGAGAATTTAGCCCAGGACCTTTTTGCTGTTTTCGTGTGTGTGTTTTAAGATAGGGTATTCTATTGCTATGTAGTTCACGTTGGGCTTGAACTCACTATGCAGCCTAGAATATCCTTAACCTCAAAATGATCCTCCTGACTCAACTTCTCAAATACTGGCATTACAGGCATCTCACCATGTACAGCCAACCCAGGAGCTAACTCCCCAGCCAATTCTTTATTTTTTGAGAGAAGGTCTTGCTAAATTTCTATTTTTATTCCACAAAACATAAGAACACGAGGTAATGCATATATTCCTTAGCTTGATTTAGACATTTGTTGTGGGATGGGATATACACACTGCTGCTCTCTGGAATACCAACTACCGGGATTATAAATTCTTCTCTTCAATAATGAACTCAAGAGGTGGTTCAAATAAAGGAAAATGGTTTATTTGGAAGAGGATTGTAAAAAGAAGATAGATAGCTACTCTGGGAAGATAGGAAACATCAGAAGCTCCCTGGATCTGTTTGTTTAGGGCTCGCGATTTCTCTATCCCCCGTGTGGGCATGTGGACATTGCCACCATCTGATGGGCTCTCTGAGCATCTTTTATACTAACCTCAGCCACCTCTGTCTACATTCTTTCCAGCCTTTGATTACTTCGTGTCACTTTGTGACGGGTGAGTGTGACGGGGAGCTTTATAGGAAGCCTGCTTAGAGTTAATGATTAAGAGGATATGTGTGCATCTCGTATAATAGCATAGTGATGCTAAAGTGAGAACATACATACATGTGTATATGTGTACGTGTATAGACATGTGTGTGTGTGTTGCAAATTAAATGAGAGTCCTTAGGAGGCTCTACCTTATCTCATTCCCATTTTCTCAGAGGTAGGTGAGGTGGGGGATGGTTTCCCTGGTCTTTTGTGTTTCTGGCTTCACCTTCGCTTTTTCACTCTTTCTGCTAAATTCTGTAATAAATTGTGCTACCTGGCACCTCTCTGTCAGGTAGAAACTACTTTTAATAAGATTCCCCATTTTTTTGTTTTTGAGACAGGGTCTCGCTACTCAGTTCAGGCTGGCCTTCAGCTCACTTTGTAGACCAGGCTGGCCTCAAACTCGCAACAATCCTCCTGCCTCAGCCCCCTGAGTGCTGGGATTGCAGGTGTGCAGCAGCACGCCTGGCTTCCCCGTTAGTTTTTAATCGTGCCAATCTTTCCCCTGTGTATAAACCACCTTTCCCTATACATTCAAGAAGGTGTCTTGGTTACTTTTTTCTCGTTGCTGGGACGAAACACCTGACTCCCAAAATTAAGGAAGGAAAGGTTTATTTCGCTTACAGTTTGTGGAGGTTTCAGTCCGTATGTGGCAGATTGTAGGCAGAGTGGCACATGGCAGAGGGCTACAGCTCATGGCGCAAAACACAGCAAAAGCAAGAAACAGACACCAGGGCAGAATGGGGCAGAAATGGCCTCCAGCACTCTTTCCCTCTCCCTTACGTATGCAAACTATCCACCCCAGGGTGGGTGTAGCTCTCACACCCACAATCAATCAGCTCTAAAAGCCTGCCCCATGGCCGCATGAGGCTTTGGGGGGACACACAGACAAACCATAACACAAGGTATGTATGTATCAAGATGTTGTTTTATACCATAAATGTATTTTCATTATTAAAATGCTTTTCATATTCTATGAAATGTTGTTATCCAAAAGATCTAGAAAACCCTCAGTAGTTGTCTAAAGATATAGAATTATTAAGATGATCTAAATTAACAGTACTCATTCCTTCATCTCAATGAGAAGAAACTAGAGTTTAACCACAGTAGTTTGGGTTGTTTTGCATCACTCTCCCTTTTCTTTTCTTTTTCTTTTATAATAGTGAGAGTTAAATGCAAGTCTTTGCACTGATATACATTCACTAACCTTTTTATATTTTTATTTTGAATAAGGTTCTTGCTAATGTACTAAGTTGCCCAGTATGTGTTCAAACTTCTGTCTTACCCTCACAGAATGCTGAGACATTACATGTACTGTCGTGCCCACTTCATAATGAAAACGTGTTTGATACCCATTCAAGTCAACACACATTTCAAAAATCTGATGATTTCATATTTATGGAAGAGGTGGATTTAATTTCTTAATCACTACTTATAAGCAGAATTCTTAGACTACTTTGATAAATTTTTAAATCTCTTAAAATAATAACTTCATGACTTTTATGGTCAGATGATTTTGGGTATTTCTTCATTTTCATGCAAATGGAAATATTTTCATGAGGAACACAAAATGATCATCAGTGGAAGGAAACTTATAATAAAAGGACTGTCCAACAAAGGAAGCACAGATCAATAAAATGCAATGCATTCACAATTGGATATGTTAAAAAATAAATAAATATATAAAGAAATAAAAATAAATTGTAATGTTAGTTATCATTCAAAACAAATGAACTACATCAATATGAAACAACTATGCATTATTCTTAAAAATATAATATTTGATGATAGAGTAAATTTCACAAAGTTATCAATATGGAAGGCTTATAAAGAGTGAAAAACAAGAAATTACAGTGAGAATCAACTTCATCAATGGGAAAAAATGACAACAAATGTGAATTATAATAGTATTGAGCTAGGGTGGATGTGGTTTGCTATTTAGTTGCTTATTTATTATGTTGTGAGATTTTATTTTACTTTCTCTAATCAAATTGGGTATGAGATAAATATTTATAACAATGTATTTCAACATCTGTAATATGTGATTAATTTCCATATAACAAACTTGTTTATTTACATGAAAGCTCCTCAGCAAAAAGTGATAATTAACAACAAAGAAAGAGACACAATTAAAAGGAATCCTGCTCCTAACCTCAAATAACAGAACAATCTGTTGCCATTTAGAAGGATACAGCCTTAGCATTTAGAATATCAGGTTTTTCTAGCACAGCAAAATAATTAATGTTGACAAGGAATTATTGGAAGCGATGAAATTGTGTTCACTGTACTAAGAATAGTAAACCCAAAAAATAAGAATCCTGAGAAGATATCTAAAGGGGAAAAAACACTTCATAGATTTGAAATGAGCAGAGGTTTGGTTATGACCCCAAAGCACAGGCAACAAAAGCAAAAAATGAGATTACATCAAACATAACTTCTGCAAAATAAAGGAAAATAAATAATAGAATGAAGATAAAAATTTGAAATGGGAATAATATTTGCAGCTATTTATTTATTTATTTTTGCAGTGCTGGGTATTGAATTCAGGACCTTCCACCTCTTCTATTTTTTATTTTAAAATAATGTCTCTGTAAGTTACTAAATTGCCCGGATTTGGCTGGAACTTGCCATCCTGCTATTACTGTTGAATGAGCCAATAGTAGTCGAGATTTTTATGTAAGGTGATGAAAGAATTGCCAAGTGTACACTGAGTAGCAAATAGGGAGTAGATATACTTATGGACAATCACAGGAAAGGAAGCAGAAGCAATAAGAAAAAGGGTAAGGCACAGAGAGAGCTAATAACTGTCTTTCACAATTTAAAAGCCAGATACTTGTAGCTCTAAGCAGCTCTCATTGAGTCTCCCTTGGTGCCAGTGCTCTGCTGTCCAGGTCATAGTGATCTCTCAGGCTTTTGTCATTTCATTTTGCACTTTGCTTAACATATTGGATGTGGGAATTACCATTGGGTTCTGTAGGGTTAAATAAGGAGAAGTGAATGAGTCACTCAGCTCCTTTATTTCTAAGGGTCCTATTCCCCCCTGACAGTCCTAATTCCCAAAAACCTTTGAGAGGAGTTGAAAGAAGAAGTTTCACCTTCTGTTGTTAATTCTGGCTGATTAGGGGCATTGGCACTACCTATGTGGAGACCAGGGAACCCTCACTCTGACTGATCTATGCATTCAAGGGAGGTGAGCTCTTCCTCTGAAGATTTCTTCATGAACTATGGCCATAGAAACAGGTTCAGATCTTGAGTTCTGGTCATCACCAGTAGTTTAACTGTTGTCAAACAAGAAGAAGCAAATTTGACTAAAAGATTAAGTATGTAAGATCTAAATAGTAAGGCCATGTGAAGCCTTAATGGCCACATCCAGAGCAGTAACCAAGACCCCCAGTTCCAGACACTTGGTCAAGACGTTCATGACTCAAATGGTTTTAATGGATCTTGGAAACGTATTCAGCCAGTGCTTGTAAAATGTCTTTTACTGTTTTAGACTTGCTGACAAAGGAAATGCATTCTTCTTTTACAGACAAACATAGCCCCTTTGTTTCAGCAGTTACTTAAATCTAGGCTGTTTGTGAAGTTCTCAGGTGGCTGTGGATGGTAGGAGAAAGATAGGATTAGCTTTAAGGTTTCATGTTAGTAGTCACTGTTTATTATCTCAATAGGCAGTTTATAAATAATCCAGGATAACCCTAAAAGAAACAAACCCAAAATATATCACATTATAACTTGGAGTAGGGGCTCTAAACATGGTAAAAAGTCAAGACAACTCACACAATTTAGAGGAAACAAACCATTTTACTGATGGGGTTCACCAGGGTGGAGTGATATTTTCTTTTCTAAAAAGAAACTTGAAGTTTTCTACTGATTCACAAGTGTATGAAGTGTGTGGTCCCTCTCTTTTGTGTTTTGGTGCTTTAGGCAGCTTGGGATTTACCCTGAAGAGGCAGATCCAGCCATCTATATCTGTATCTTAATGGCAAGACAAGTGTTTTATAGGGTTGTGAGACCTTGTGTTTGATAATATTCTGATGGCTTGACTACTGGCTATATGCGTGTATTGCATAGGGACAGGCATAGCCCAGTAAAACTATAGCCAAAACCTCATAAATAATGGGTTTTTAACTCCAGCCTAGCTTTATTCTTAGGGAAATACTGTCTTCTGTGAAAGTAAGAATTATGTGCTTTAGCTGAGTAACTACTGGACCGGTTTGACAGCACTCCCCAGGGTGCCATCATGCCTTACTTGAGTACCTACTCTCAGCAGAGATATTGGACTCTTTGGGGTCAGGCTGGATAAGTTCCCAACAACTGGGTTATGAGTTGTCAGAGGTTTAAGTATCAGAGTGGCCCCGTGTAGGAAGAGTATATTGCTTCCAATTATTGCTGTGATTCATGCTGGTACCACTCTAAAGGCATCTTGGGAAAGGAAATCTTCCAAATGGTAGATCAAGTAGAGGAAAAGAAAGTTGTCTCTTTAACTCTGTCAAGGTGCACAACAACTTTAAAATGGGATAAAATCTTACCCCAATATAAAACTAGAACAGAATAAGTCATGCCAGTATTACAGAGAAATTTAATTTGTTTGCCTGCTGTATTTAAGATTGCCCAAGGATCTTGTGAATGAATTACGATACACAGGGGTATAAGATCATCTCTTTGAAAGTTCTTAGTGTGGAACTTGTAAATAGGAAGAATAACAGTTAGGTTCTAGGATTCTAGCAGGCCTGTCCCTGGGTTAGTCTCCCTTAGTAGGGATAGCCAGTCTGACCCTTACATCAGGTGTCTCCTAGGAAAGCTGAACCCTTTGGACTTGTTGTATTTTACCTGATAAACACAAAAAAGCAAAGCAATCCATTGTCAGCAAACTACCCCAGGAAGTGACAGCTTAAGGTAGAGCTTTAGGACCCAGGGGAGATCAGTCAGCAGGAAGGCTTGGTTGCTACCTGACAGACTGGTACATGCAGAAGTAGCCATAGGAAGTTAAAGGGACACATTTTTCTCTTCTTGTGTGGGAAGATACAAGACCTCTTAAGCCTGTTTTCTGAGTTATCCAGAACCAGCAACTAAGATAGTGAAACACTCCCAGCGCCACAATCCAGAGGCAGGGAAAGGATCAGAGTAGGAAATGGAGAATACTGAAACCTATGCAAAGGACGCACTCAGTGAGAGTCCATCACCCACAGGATGATGCTGAACAAAGAGCTGTACAAGTCCAGGCAAGTTGCCAAGTATTTCACAGATGAAAGAAGCAATTCAGACAGGCCAGAACCACATCTTCTGGTACCCTGCTGTGGGCGGCTACACCAAATCACTAGTCTACGACCAGCGGCCGTTTCCCCTGCTCCACTCAGCCTTCACCCTTTTCTGAGGTCTGCACCACAGTTTCCCAGATAGATTTCCACATGGGAAGATCAACAACAGGATATAGTGGATCAAAATCAGAAAATAATCCCAACGGATGGCAGGGGTCCTCTGGTCCTCCATAACAGAAGCCTTTTGCCCCTCAAGTCTTTTGTTTCTAACTGTACTACTGCTATCTGAGTCTCCTAGAGTGGTGGGAATATAGATGTGTGCCATAACACCCAGTTCAAGCCACATTTCTACACATCTTTAAGAGTTATCTATACTTCCATCTCCCTAACACTATTATGCACAAACCCAAGATACATAAAGAAATATGGCACACACACAATCCAATATTATTTATCTTTTAAAAGGTAATAAATTCCATCTCTGATACATGGATGGATGAAATAATCCAGGCCTGGGAAGACAATTTCCACATGATCTTTATCATAGATGAGAAATTTTAAAAATTAACTCTGACTATCCCTGCATAGATGAATAAAGGAATGTGGTACACACACAATCCAATATTCTTTAGCTTTTAAAAGGTGATTAATTTCATCTTTGCTAAGTGGATGGACCAAGTAATCTAGGCCCAGCAAGATAATTTCCACATGATCTCAATTATACATGAGAAATTTTAAAAATTAACTGAAAAACACACACAATATTTGTAGTTATCAGGGCCTGGCCATGGGGGAGAAGAGGTGCATTTTGAAATGTACAAAAATATATTAGGAAGATGAGCAATAATATATTCTGCTCTTCATGGTTTAATTGTTTTTAATAAGATTGTTACATTAATTATATATTGCCATCTTTACATACCTACTAGAATAATATTTGATAAACAAATTAACATAGATGTTTATGTTTGTAGTGTACTATAAAATGCTATATAAAATTACTGACTACAATAGGCACATTATTTTGGTGTTTGGTACATATTTCACAATTACCCTTTCAAATTATCAATAGATGATCATCTCATCAAACAGTTTCATGATTTTCTAATACGTTTCCTTCCAAAAGACAACACATAAAATGTTATTTTTTAATTTACATTTTAATGATTGTTATAAAAGTTGTTTTAAAATATTTATTACTCACTGAGCTCTTCAGTGGAGTCCTTCATATCTATCATGCATTGCTTTTCTCTCAGTTTTGCATATCTGCGTCTTTCATCTTTATTATTTGCCATAGCAGCTTTTTGTTTCTTCCTCTCTGTACAATGTGAAACTCTAGATGTCCATAGAAATTTATTCTCTACAATTAAAAGCACGTATTTCTTTTAATTCATTTCACACAATTATTACCTTAAGCAACTAAAAGTAAAGATTAGGTAAGGCTAAACAATAACAACGAAAAACAATAAAAATTGAAGTATATAAAGGCAAACTCAGGGGCTGGGAGTTTAGCTCAGTGGCAAAGTGCCTGCCTCACAAGCGCGAGGTCATGAGTTTGATTCCTGGTACCAGAAGAAAAACAAAAAACAAAACAAACAAACAAAAAATAAAGGCAAACTCAGAGAAAAAAGATGAAAAAATATGAAAGTTAGACTCAAAGAATTTAAATGAGATTTTTGGAGAATAATGAACACAATCAACATTGCACTGTATTAGACTCTGAAAGGTAAAAAGCAAAATTAGTAGCCTTTCTCAAAATAGAAAGAGAAAAAAAACAGGAGAAAATCAGTTACTAATATGTTGATAGAGACGAAGTGTCAACATGCATACATAGATAACCCTTTTTGAAAAAAAATCAGAAAAAAATTTAAATGATGCTTGTTTCATAGGCCCAAAGTGAAAGAATCCCAAGCCAAAAATATTGTGACCAAGATGAGAACAATATAATGATGATGGTGGTGATGGTGATGACGATGATTGTAGTTTTGTCCATTATCTGTTGTGTGTATAACACACATATGATGCAGTGGTAAGGTGTTTTTTCTTTATATTGCTATCATCATTTGTGATAGTTCTTTGGATGTACCAATCTGAGTAAGAAATGCCCAACTACATTGGATCACTCTAGTCCTGGATGTGGATGAACCACTCCAGGGAAGATGGTCATCTGAATGGTATACAAAGGGAAAGAGAAGGAAGGGTTGGTTTCGCTTCTTCTGAGGAGCTCCAGTCTTTTTCTTTACCTTGGACATCATCTCCTGGTCTCCAGCCGAGACTTTTCAGCCTCCTGTGCAGACCTTTCAGCCTCTAGTACCAATGCTTTTGGTGAAGACCTTTTGGTCCCCTGATATGGACTCACACGGACACTACGATGAGCTCCATGCCTTCAATTGGATTCTTCAGATCCACAGTGGATAAACAGGCTTTTTGCACTCTTCCATGTCTGACTCTGTGCGTGGGTATTGTAAGCCAATCTTGTAAATTCTTACTAATTTGTATATCTTATATTAATCTGCTTCTTTAGTAAATACTGAGTGTTACATAATTTAGCCCTCAAAACTATAAGGTAATATTTTAAAAATTAATTTTTGGGGCTGGGGATTTAGCTCAGAGATATAGCGCCTGCAAGCGTGAGGTCGTGAGTTCAATTTCCGGTACTGGAAGAAAAAATAAAAACAATCAAAAGATTAATTAATTCATCACAGATCATATAGTATAATTGCAGAGATCCAAATATAGTTTTAATCACTTCATTGAATATATGATCATCTCATTATATTGTATTGATAATGCTATGTAAGTTTGAAGGAGTTTTTAATTTCAAAGAGAAGGATAAAAGAATGGAAACTCAGGGCTGGGGATTTAGCTCAGTGGCACAGCGCCTGCCTGGCAAGCGCAAGGTTGTGAGTTCGATTCCCGGTACTGGAGAAAAACCAAAAAAAAAAAACAAAACAAAAAACAAAAAACAAAAAGAATAGAAACTCAGACATACAATAAATAGATAATGAAAATAACTTTAGAGTTTAGTGGATTATACCAATGACAGGACACATTATCATAATACAATGAAAGCACTTATATTAACATAAAGTGGTAAATAGACTTCATTAGCAATATTATGACAATAAATATAGTAGCCATATTAGGCAGTTTTATCATGCAAAGTAAAACTAATAGGAAAAAACATAATCAGAGAATCTTATTAAAGTAATATAATTACTACAAGAATTATCCTTTCTTCCATGTTTTTCTTTGATTCACTTTTCCATAGATTGGACTTTTGCCCACATTAAGGAGGGAAGTATAATTTACTTAGTCTACTGACTCAAAAGTTTACTTCATACAGAAAAATTTCCACAAACTCACCTAGAAATAATGTATAACTAAGTACCAGAGCATCTTCTGACCACTCAATCTGGCTTATAAGATTATACAGCCCATTCCTCAAATATGCAGAATATTTCAGCCATTCTTTGCAAATGAGATTTATTTCATATTTTTATTGAAGACCATGCAAAATAAGTATTTCAAACAGGAAAAATAAATTGTGCTATATTTATTTCATTTTCAGCTCTTTTATTTATTATTGCTTTTAATATTATGATGTTTATTACAACTTATTCTTATAATCAGTAAAACGGCCAGAGAGTCTTAAATATGAGCAATAGTATGAAATCCCTATAAAATAATATAGTAAGTTTCTAAGTCTTTCAGAATAATATCAACAACATTAAAAATCTAGGGTGATTTAAAGGCAAGTAACAGTTTTGGGGAAAATAAATGTTGAAAATAAATACAATGGTATATTAATTTCTAATAGCTACTCTAGTATATTACCAGGTGGATGGTGGCATAAAACACTATAAATTTGTAAGCTAAGGTTGATCATTCAAAATTAGTCTCATTGGACTAAATATATATTGGGATTGTGTTCCTTCTAGAAGCTGTAAAACAGATTTTTTTCTTTTATCAGTTACTCCTGCTCTCACTTTTTGTTTTAAAGTCTCATTTATACATTTTCAACATTATCAACATTAAATCAGGGGCTGGGGATTTAGCTCAATGGCACAGCACCCGCCTGGCAAGTGCAAGGTCGTGAGTTCGATTCCTGGTACAGGAAAAAAACAAAAAACAAAAAACAAAACATTAAATCATGTCCTTTTCATGCTATCATAAGGATCTTTGGGATTGCATTAGTCTTATTGGACTAATTAGACTTATTGGACTTATTAGTCTATTGGACTTCTTGGACTTATTAGTCTAATTAGACTAATTTTAATGACAGCTAAATACCAGGCTTAATTCTATCTGCAACTTTAACTCACCTTTCAAAGTATATAATATATTTATGAATTCAAAGATTTAGAGCACATCCTTTATTATTGGACTATCTTTCTGCCTAACATTCTTGCCTTTTTGAGCCAAAGATTAATATACATCTCACATGCAGAATACATTTTTACCTCAAAATCCCCAAAATATTTAATGAAGTATACAATCAATTTAAATTCAAAACTCTAAACTTATTATCTCAGAAGTGTCAAATCTTGTCATATAAACAATCTAAAACATGGATGAATAAGGCTGTGGATCATAACTCTTCCCTTTATTAGATTCTATTTTGCCCTTTAGTAGAATTCTTCTCAAACTTTAAAATGTTGAGAAAATATTAAAGAGTTCAAGTTGAAGGCATTGTTATCCAAAGAAGTTTGTTACATAAAGTTTTAGCGTGCCTTGTTGCTATTACCGTACAAGACTGAAGATGAATTTAGTAATTCAATATTTTCAAAATCATCCAATGATAGAGTAAGAATTAAATGCTATATATAAGCAGGTAACATGACTGCTTTAGAGATGGAAGATTTTTTTTGACCATGGCTTGATGGGCTTGATTACCAGGAAAGGCTTTCATAGATTAAATTGTCCTGTGAAAAAAGAATCTCTAGAACATGCAATGAGTTCATTACAGACCAGTTAGTGAAAATCAATTCTAATCCAATTTTTCCTAGGTAATTTCATAAAAGGGATAAAATGTGTAAAAGCTACAGAGTTGTAATAAAGCACTTAATAAATGCCAGAAATATGTCAGTGCAAATAGGCATATATATCATCAAAAGATTCTCTTTCCCCACCTTCTCTCTCCCCATGTGTATATGTGTGTGTGTGTGTGTGTGTGTGCTACTGGGAACTGAACAGAGGCCCTTCACATTGAGATACATGCCAGTCATTTTTTTTAATGACAAGGAAGTTTTATGACAAGGAAGCTTTCTAAGTCACTAAATTACCTAGGCTGAACTTAAACTTGTGATCTCTATGCTTAAGTCTCCCAGAATGTGGGTTTATAGACAAGATTTTTCATCAAATAAGCTCAGGTTAGAATTCTCTAAGAGTTAAGGAACTATGTGGCATGTGTTCAATTGAATATTTTGAACAATATTTTTATGTAGCTACTTATGGTGTGGCAATAAAATGGGTTGAAAATGTCAAAATGAAAAGTATAGGCAAGATTTTATGTATGTCCCAAAAGATGCATCCCCCTACAAACTTCCAATTTAGTGTAGAGATTTGAAATATTAATACATGGGTAAGATTTAGGGAAGGGTAACTGTATAGTGACAGATAGAATGTTGATATCATACAAAAATATATGAAGATATTTAAGACATCATTTGAATAAAGATTAAATTACTTTTCTTTTACTTTCTTCAGTAAACATTCACTAACTAGTTAACTATGTGGTAAGTTCCTGATAGAAATGTATACAAACTGGGGAGATGAACAAGCACATTAATAGCTGTGTATCTATTTTTGTCTATTCATATGTATAATACACTTTGAATTTTACAGGAAGGATTGATAAAAAAATGTCTACTAAAGTATAAAACTTCAGGCTGGAAAAATAGTTCAGCAGCACAGCACCTGCATGGCAAGCACAAGTTCCCGAGTTCAATTCCTGGTATCTATCTATCTATCTATCTATCTATCTATCTATATATATTTGTACAAAATATAGGCCATAAGGATTACTCTCCAATCAGAATACATGGAAAAAGGACTGTCCCCCCAAATTCAGAAATATTCTCTAAGGATTTGAAGTGTACTTAAGATTTAAGTTCAGAAGATCAAGAAATAATTTCCAGGAAATCAAAATATGTCCAAAGACCTTTAGGAAAGCATATGCTAAGGGTGTCTAAGAAATAGAAAATACAGGTACAATGCTTGTATTTTAGTCAATACCCTGATAAAGAAAATAAATCATATAAAGAAGATAAATCTTAGGTTAATTTCATAAATGTCACTGAGACAAGAACTTCCTAAATGTTACTGAAGTCCACTAATCTTCATTACATCTCAATAGAGACTGATTTCCCATTAGTAGAGGTGTTAAGAAGTCAGGTTAGTAGCCTTACTTTGAAGTAAACAGTAATCATAGTGATCGTCTTAGTTTTCTCATTGTTGAGAGAAAATACCCAACACCCATAGATTAAAGGAAGAAAGGTTTATTTCAGCTCAGAATTTATAGAGGTTTCAGCCCACAGTCAGTTGGCTCCAAGGCAGGGTGGCATGGGACAGGGACGTGGCAGAGGAGAAATAGTCCACAGCAAGACAGACAGGAAGCAGTGAGAAAGCAACCAGCGGACTATCTTTTCCTCCTATCTCATCCAGATTACGAACCTTTTGGGTAGTGACACCCACACCCAGGGTGGGCTTTCTGTTTTCAGTAAATTCATTCAGCCACATCCAGAACTATGCTAATTCCAATCAGCAGACTAGTTTAGTACCATACACCCTTAATTCCAGTATCACACACCCTAAATCTAGCAATCTCTGGAAACCCTCCCCCTGCACCCCATAACTTCGTGAAGCTTTGAGAGGATGTGTAGATACACGCTGTAGCAATCACTTTCTTCATTGCTGGAAAAACAAATACCCAGCGCTAGCAATTTGAAGGAAGGGTGGTTTGGCCTTTTCCATTGCCAACTCCACTGGGACACACACAGGCCCATCCCATTGCCATCTCGACCGCCAGGAAGCCAAGTGACCCACGCCACAAGGCCCAGAGAATGGCCACTCCTCCAGCTGCTGCCATGGCACACTGAGGTGAACTGCCCAGGAAGAGCCAGAGAATAGAGGGAATGCTAGCAACA
>NW_004955422.1:8891651-8892526 GCF_000276665.1 Chinchilla lanigera | reverse complement strand
CAGCCTTGCTTTTGCTTTCTGTTTAGTTATACATGTTTTATCCACTATTCTTCTTAAATCTCTCCACCACAGGGTAAATTCATGCTACATTTTGAATACAAGCTCCCAACTTGTTGTATAATTGTAGATTTTGCTTCTATGGTTTAAGGCACAAAATTAGTAGCTACCACAGTTTGTCAGTTTTTAAAAGGTGACTGATGCTATTGTTATTGCTCATTTTACTACTTTAACTAGGATGAAATATCTGTTGTAATCAGTTGTTATCTCTTCTTTCAAAACACTGGGAAGCTCTAGGGTAATAACCTTACCACAGCCCAGCAGCAAAGAATTGGGCACTGAGCCAAACAGATACCAACATTTCACTCTTAACTAACTAGTAAGGTAGGATCTTGGAACAGACACAAGGCAAGAACCTCTTACACACAGAACACATCCCTAAGAAATAGACTTATCCTAGAGAGGACTTGATACTACTGATATAGCTACCTACTACAAAACCTTTCAAAGATCAACACAGAAAATCCTACAGAAAATTGGAATAGATGATATTTATCTCAACCTGATAAAAGCCATCTGTCACAAATTAATATCCTACATCAAACTAAGTCAAAAAAAACCTGGAAGTTTTCACTCTAAAATCAGGAACAAAGCAAGGATATCTATTATTACCACTTCTAGTCAATATATTTCAGGAAACCATAGCCAGAGCAATTAGATGAGAGAAAAATAAAAGGAATAAAGATGGGAAGAAAAGAAGTTAAATTATTATTGTTTGCAAATGAAATGATACACTACATAAAAGACCCCAAGAATTCCACCAAAAGAGTTCTAGATATAATAACCAAATTTAGTAGCATAGTTGCATACAAAGTCAA
>NW_004955422.1:8888513-8889786 GCF_000276665.1 Chinchilla lanigera | reverse complement strand
ATATATTAATCATTATTAATCTATTACCTGTATCATTGTTTTTATTGCTTGTTTTTCTCTTTAAAATAAAAAATGACTCTAAAAAAATATAGGAAGAGCAGTTTATTTGAGCTACTTGAGTTTCATAGTGAGCCTACTTCAAAACAGAACACGAATTAGAGGGCTATAATAGAGAAAAAACTTCAAGATTCCCAGGATGTAGAGAGTGATGGGAGGAATAATAGAGGGATTATATATATTATTATATATATTATGTCCCATTCAGTTCATGCCTTCTGTGACCTGAGCCTTCCAACTCGATAGCAACTCCTCATAGCAAGTCAGCTATATCCCCCAGATTCAATCATCTAAAAGCCTCATCTACAAACACAGGAGGTCTCTGGAGGATCATTTAATCTAAACTCTTATATTCAACCTCTGGCCCCCCAAAGATTTATGCACACCTCTTTATTCAAAGTGCATGTACTTTTGCTGTAAGTGTTCTCAAAATCTTAACAGTTTCATTAATGCTGAAATGTCCAATTCCAAGTTCCTGTCTGAGACTCAAGGGAAATGCACTTGTGAGCCCCTATAAAAATAAAAAAGAAGTTATTTTTGCTGATAGACAATGAGGCATGGTGAACATTGCCATTCTAAAAGCGAAAACTTGGGAGATAGAACAGAATGGACCCAGAGCAAGACTAAAAGCTAGCAACGCTACATTAAATTCTGTTGCTCCACATTCAATACTCAGGGGAAAGACATGCAGCCCAAATGATCGGAGGCCCTACCCTACCCCTATGGAATTGATTCTTATCACTCTCATGACTTCTTCCATGCTTTAGTAACAGGCTGTGAGCTATGTCATAGATGACCCACAATCTTGAGTTTCTAATTTCTTGCTGTCTACATTATACTGTCAGTTTTACTCACACACTTTCTTACACTGATCTCTCATGGGCACACACCGTGGTCTTCCAGGCTTTCTTCTAAAATTTTTGTGGAAGCCTCTCTGATCCCACAACTTTTGCACTTTGCCAGCCTTTAAAACCAGCACAATATGGGTGATGACAAAGGCTCTTACCAGCTTAAGCCATAGCCAGAGCACCTTGACTGATGGCAATAAGGCCTCTGAATGCCGGTATTGCTCTCCACTGAAAAACATTTTCCTCTTAGGCTCAGAAAGTGTGGAGCATCATGAGCCTCACTTCTCAAAACAACCTTACACCTTTACAAGCCAAATTCCAGTATCATTCTGTTTTCTCGGATACCCGCAAGGAATCATTCCTACTGT
>NW_004955422.1:8886176-8887918 GCF_000276665.1 Chinchilla lanigera | reverse complement strand
ACAGAATGGCATTACAGAGAACAGGTGTGTGGGGAATTTACTTACATCATGGATGCCAGAAATGATAGAGCAAAGTAGGAAATCCGTTAGGAATTTTTATGCTCCCATGCCATAACCTCAGTGGCCAGTTTTTTCTCACCAGACCTAACCTCTTAACATCAAGTCAGCTATTTCACCCCCATGGTTCACTAACCTTCCAATGCCTGGCTTTAGAGCACAGGACTATGGAGAACATTCTTGAACTCAATGAAAGCAGCAACCCATTTGTTTGTAACAAGTGTTTTTCCAGGCAACTAAGAAAATACATATATTTAACTTATTGTTCAAATAAACGTAATTTTTATCACTAGATTCAATTTACATTTTCAAAAAATAAACATACATCATATCTTTCCCACAGGGCATATAACAAGGCTGTGGTGTGTTCTGTCTTATTCTTTAAGAACACAGGTTTGCTATAGCCATCTTTAAATTAACACAGGCATAGTTTTCTTGTCATTGATTATGCTTTTCTACCTACTTAAACCCAGAATTGTAGACTGAATTTCCAGCCAAGTTCTAAGAAGTTTTAATTTGTCATTTCATTTAAATTCCAAAGTTCAGTGTACATACAATTAATATCTCCTTAGATTGTTAATTGGAGCAACAGTGAAAATAGTATCTCTAACCTCCAAATTGGAGATTTTGACAGGTAAATACAGACAATCACAATTTTCTGGAGCAGAAATCCATGATGAGCAAACTCCCCAGTAAGCTATGCCCAAGAATGAAATCTCAAACTGATGAATTACAGACAGTTCAGTGTAGACAACATTGATGAAACAAAATTTGTCATAGAAAACCAGTCTTGGCAGTGGTAGTTACATTTGTGAATTTTGAGAAGAAATAACAGGCCTTACTGGAGAATTTTAGAGAAATATCTTCTGTGCTTTTAATAGTACAAAGAAAACAAACCATTTTGAAATAACCCATAGTACTTTGTTCTTCAGGAGAATATTTACTTTGAAGATTATAACTTAGTAGAGCCAAACTGACCTGGGTGAAAGAAAATACCTAAGTCAATCCACTTTAACAATTGTGTCCCTCCTAAGGGAGTTTCAGGAGCGAGAAAAAGACATTCTTTAGCACTAAAATTTTAGTTTTAAATTTTCCAAAAGACTAAGACAATGTTTATAGCTTAAAGAAAATTTCTTCTCTATCCAGATTTTGTCACCATATTGATAATAGCGTACATGTGACAATTCCTTTTACCCAGTACAATAGCCTGGCCATAAAGAAAAGAATATTAAGACATACCAAAAGTAAAGAAACAGAAGAAAAGAACAGAAAAGAAAGGAAAAATAAAAGAGAGTGAGTATAGAATCCAGACTCAGGTATGGAAAGATTACTAAAGGTACAAAAACGTCATTAATCTGTGAAGAAATTTAAAGAAAAGTAGACAAAATGCAAGAACAGATGGAACTGTAGGCAGAGTAATGGAATTTGTAAGAAAGAAGTGAAAAAATGCTAGAGATATAAATTTTTGTGCTAGATGCTCTTTCAAATTGTGCAATTTTGCTCATGAATAAAATATGAAATCATGTACTTATTTCTAGTGAGAAATATGCCAGAATTACATTAATTTGCCTTTGAAAATAAAAGAGATGACTTTTACTTCATTTTATGAGATCAGCATAAGTATAATATTAAAATTCAACTAAAGAAAAATGGTATATATCTCATGAACAAAATATAAAAGTTTA